>NW_027137933.1:167105-236366 GCF_003813185.1 Lentinus tigrinus ALCF2SS1-7
CACAGCACTTAACTTGCGATTGTGCAAGTAACTCACAAGGCTCGTCGACGTTCTCTTTCTAAAAATTCGCAAGTATACTGCGACAACTCGGAGTACCCAGCGAGTCCTACGATATGGGTCTGCGAGGAGTTGATAGTACGAACTCGGGCGCAAACGAGTGGAAGAGATGGAGGGGTTGAAACGGATGTCGGCAGTGGAGATGGTGTGTATCGAGCCGCGGAGGCGGCAAACCAGGGCAAACATGACCGCAGGCGCACAATCCAGTGACCACGGACCTGCGCGGAAGTTGTGACCTATAGCGCGGGAAGCCGTGCCTTGATGAGGCCCTGGTCACTCGCGTCCTAGATGAAGTGGAATGCCCGTCTGACCACACGGCACCACTTCATGCCCCGAAGGGGGGATACTTGTCGGCGCATGCCGCACGCCCATGCGAAGATCCAGGAGAGCCCGCCAGTGTGGACGTCCGAAGGCACGTTGCCTGTGGGCGGGAAATCCAACGTTGAAGGCTCGTCAAGACTGTGGCATGAGGAGTCGCCGCGGCGTGAGGAACAACGAAGGTGGAAAGGGGTATAATAGCGATGATGGATGGTGCACGGTCATGACGTGTGCGCTATGCTTGGAGAAGCCGCCATGCAGGCCGTCGGCTACATAGCGGATCTCGAAGACGATGTGTTCAATGGCGGTCTGTCGCGGGGGTCGAGTCTGATGTTCGCATGTTGTGGGCCCGTTCTCATGTACGGAAAGGGCAGACGCGTATTTCCAAAGTCATTCATCAGATCAGCCTCTGTAGCCACTGTACGAGGAAGTTAGCGTCACGATAATGCCAGGTGAAGCGGGAGAACTCGCCATATTTGTCTAGAAATGCGAATTGATCCCGCAATCGTGTCCGCCTCATCTCCCACAGGACGGTTTCGACCTGACCGTAGAATGCAATAGGATCCATTGGAGCCTGTATGTCTTCGCATTCAAAAGCGTATCCATCAATGATGAAGCAGAGAGGAGCAATCGCGAAGAGCGACTCCGCGAACAACTCGACATCTCCCAGAACGCTATCCTGAGCCCCAAGGTACCGGAGGCTCGTGTTAGGCCGGAATCCTGGAAGAGAGGTCACAACGCCTACATCGGTACTGGTAGCATCCAACGAGATGTGCAATCTTTCCAATTGAGGACAATTGTGCAGAAGATGCGCCAATCCCGCCCAGGTGATATCGGAGTTGGTAGCGAAGCCGTATTCCCCGATGTAGAGGGTGACCAGACGCGGCCACGCGAGGCTGATCCGTGTTATGTCGTCGTTGTCGAACACCACGATGAAGGGCGACCACAAGATGAACCTTCGCATACAATGGAAGTCCAAAAGTGGTTCGATATCCTCGATCTCGAGGAAGGATTCCTGGGTTGGATGCCATGTTTCTTGCAAAGGCGTCATGATCTCAAGCACATGTAAGGACGACAGGGAACAGTGCTGACGGAGAACTGTGGAGAATTCAGCGAGGTCGGGAGGAAGCGGCCATTGTTCGACCGTAATATCCAAGGTGAACAAACGGCAGGAGCCCATTATTTGAAGTAATTCAATACACGAGGATAATGCGGGGCAAACAAGATAGAGTGATTGCAAGGAAGAGAACGGGGGATGTGTGGTAGCATGGTAAAGGGACTGCAAGTTGTGCGCGTCCTCGGCGTTGATCCGGAGGCGTACTTTCCGCAAGTGTGGTCGCTCAGCAAGATATTGAAGGAATTCAGGGTACCAGGATTGCTCGGTTGTCACGATGAAGCTCTCCAAACGCGGACACCGGAGAGCAAATCCGACGGCTGCTTCTACGACGGCATCGGGTTGCGGCGAGAACGTCTCGAGCTGGGTGAGGTTAGGGCACAAATCCACGATTGCTGACAACTGGCAAGCCAGGGACAGAGGTCCGCAGTCAGCCACGCATGTTGAGTTGGGGCCGAGTGAGAGACAGGTCAAGTGTGAGCCGAAAAAGATGGGGAGAAGACGCCTGAAGGAACACGGGCAGTCGTCCCACCGGAGCTTCGTGAGGTTTGGAAAGAGAGTCTGCCGACGAGACAGACAAAGCTTGTCTATGACATCCCACTCGACGTAACGTCGGCGCCCGAGCTTGCTTGGTAACTCGTCATTGAGCTTCTCACGGTCGGCGAACTCGAATCGACAATACCCAAGCTCCTTGATACGGCGGGCGTAGTAATGGAATCTCGACCAGTCGGATGCCATGGGCAACCTTGCGAAGGACTTAATTGGTGTTTATAGGAAGTTAACGAGGCGAGAAGTGTGAATGAAGACATACGATGTCATAGTCCGGCGTATTCTGAAAGTCATACCCTACGATGACCTCCTCCCACACGTCCTCCGGGAAAGTCCTCAAGATAGGTCCAAGATTACTCTGATAACGCCAGAGAATATCCAGTGTCGGCTCTAAGAAAGTGCGGCATGTCCTGGCCAACGACGCCAATGTCCGATTGAAGTCAGTGTACTGATGGTAGCCCCAAGTAGGGTAGGTTTCGGGAAGCTGCATATTGACGAAGGATAAGATGTGTGAGAATACCTCAGGGGATCGGAAACAGGCATGCATGATGATGCATATGAGGAGGAAGCGCGTTCGGAGAGTCCACGGTGTAAAGAGGAGGAGCCTGGAGGGGAATTGTTGTCGACTTCGAAGAGGCGAGGGTCGGGTTGACGTTGAATAACTACGTATGTAACTACGCCCTTATTCAATGTAATAACTTGCGGGCCCGTACAGTATGCGTGGGAAAACCTAACTCACAAGGACAGAGTTATCACTGAATCGCTCGCGCGACTACTATCCTGTGTCGGCGAGCTACCGTTGTGCGAGTTGATAACGTGGATTGATAGGGAGTATTATGGTACGTTGTACATATGTGCTATCGAAGAGAAGGCGTCTTGGAGAACCCGTGAGCGAGGAGGCGGGCGGGCCGAAAAGCCGAGCGTGCGTGTGTGTTCAGCGAGCGCGATGTCGCCTGCGGCGAGCACGACATGATGGGAGCCTGGCGTGGTTTTAGAAAACTGCGTCGCCGGATTAGGTGCGCCAGCTCTGCTGGACGCTGGGTCCTGGCCCTCTCCGGCTCAACCAGCCCCCCGCACTGACCGCAACGTCTGGGTCCCGCCAATCCAACGTCGATAATCACCCGAGATCCTGTTTGCGAGACGAATACACGTCGTGCGCCAGAGGTGGGCTACCTGAGAGAGAAATGGAGACGGTAGCGGCGGTGGTAATCGAGCGGGTATGGCGGTAAGATACGAAGATAGTAGTGGCGCGAGTTTGACTGTAGCCAAGTCCGTCTGGAGTGTTGTCGAATGCAGAGGATTGCATCGCAAGTGATGTGGTTTGAAGACTAGATAGCCAAGATGTCGGTCTCAATTATGGTAAAGGAGCTTGGACGGCATAGCACTCACCGGGTCAATTGCAGGCCCGTGCTTCTCCGGCACCACTAATGGGCTGATTCGTGCTTCGAGCATGACCTGATAGAGAGCAAACAATGGGCAACGCACTGTCATGATGAGCATGAGGTAATGCTCACTTTGTGGACGGCGTCGAAGCACCCGTATGTTTCATTGGAGTTTTTATCTTGTTTTTGGGCTGAGTATTCTTCGCATAACATCCCATTGACATACTCCCACCATTCTTGGGCACTGGCAGCGAAGCAACTCGGCTGCTGTACAGTGAGCGGAGGAGCAAGCTGTACGGACACGAGGACTTACCAATTTGCATGGCCATTTGTGACCTTCCGAGCAGACGCGGCTGATGGCGAAGAGGGCGAGGAGGAGGACGAGGACGAAGACGAGAACGTCTTGTAAGCATAGGAGCTCATGGGGCGGTCGCCACAGATCTCCCATCCCGTTGAGGTATGGGCGAAGTCCACAAGCCAAGGATGGGGACCCAGATTGGAGAGCGACAACCCATCTTATACCGCAGTATCCAGTGCGTGGCGAGGACGAATTTGCGGAGAAGATAGCCGAGCAGGCAGCACTAGACGAAGAGGATGCTCAAGTGGGCAAGTCGACCGTGAACGGACCTATACGCAGCTGTTCGAAATCCTAGGACCTCAACGCACGCTACACACGTGTTGGAGGATTGCGGTGCGCAGGAGTCATGCAATATGATGGTTCAGAGTGGATATGGTAGAGTTGGGGCGACGCGTCAGGTAGTGGCGGAGTGTCGGGTGTATCCGGTATGATGTCGAGCCCAGTGTATGGGAAGGAGAAAAGAGAAAGGTGCCGAGGGACGCCATGATATTAGGATCACCACGTAGATGCGTCCAAATCGACGAGAATGGAGGGGAAGTGATAATGAGGGAGACCAGAGGGAGGGCAATGAACGTACGATGGGCCACGCGTAGGAGGGTCTATGGGGACGAAGCTGGCCAGGCACAACTAGCGGTGAGACGGAGCGGTGGTGCGGATCAGAACGTCCCAGGTACGCCGAAACTTCGCGAGAGTTGAAGCTGTGACATACTCGTGGACGGACTGGCAGTGCTCGAGAGGAGGGAACGAACTCGGGAGACTGCTGCGCGTCACGCTTATGAGGATGTGGCGTGGCACGTCGGGCATTTGCTGAGGGCGGAAAAGGAAGCAACTCGATATCCTCGTCTCTAATTGAGTATATGAGCACATCTTGCATCTGCGAGAAGCAGCGCACCCACCAGCGAAGTCCAGAGAATGGCCATCGCGCGACAATAGATGTAAGCGCCTATACATGCAGACTGGGTGTGACGTACCTCCCACCGGCGAGTTCCAGGACAACCATTTTGAGTCTAACCATTTAGGCTTCTGTACCACACAGATGGTGGGTCTGGAGAGATCAGCTCATCATGAGGAAGATTTGACTAGTGGAACGGAGGGAAATGGCTCTTCCGCGTCGGAACTCAGGAGAGGAGTGGCTCAACTTGGGCCTAGTCACTCTAGTGCTCGCACGCGCGCCCACAGCTGGCAGTGCAAACACAGCGTCGGAAAGTCACTACTATATTTCGATGAACGCGGACACTGCCTGGAGCATAAGGCTGCACAAGTCGAGCGCGAACGCATGTCGCGATGTTGGATACTGTCAAGCGAGATGTTCCTTGATCACCGCATGCGCCCACAAAAGTAGAATCACTCACAGCGGGTGCTACATAGACAGTCTCAACGGGTCTAACTTTGCTGCTGAGTAGAAGGATCTTCAAGGGAGCAAGGCCGCCGAGGAGCTTACAGTGCGCCCACTCGTCCATGGTCACGTAATACAGAGCCAAGTGTTCAGTCCGCACACCCGCGGACACACACGGCAACCTATAGGAATTCAAATTTACCGATGAGTAGCGACACATCTTTCAGGCGGAAAACGTACTCGTGGACTGTTGTGGTTAACTGAAAGCTGGATAGGGTGCCGTTGCAACGGGGACCTGAAACTGAGATGCCTGGACTCACCTCGAAGCTCGCGCCCTGTACTGTTCTAGGAGTACAGCTGAGCATTCAAATTCATACATGTCTCGCAGTTACAAACTTATGAAAGTCAAATTGACCGCGGATACGAAGAAGTTACGAGACGGAGTCCGATGCGAGAGCCGCAGTCCAGCATATAGACGCTCCTCGGCTGTTGCCTTAATGGGCGCCTGAGGGGAAATGGTCCGTGCGTGGGAAAGTGAGGTGGCTGCGTTCGGGGGTAATTGAGGTTGTGACAATGCCTTGTCGCGATCTGTCACCTCCCATAATCCTGTGACGCCTGCGCAATGGCGTCCTCGACGCACGCCGCCTCCGACGTCGGCCACGACAACCACGACAGTGTCCTCGTCCCCGCCCACGGCGAGCACAACTCTATGCAACACGTTTACAAGGGCAAGAACGCCCGCTCATGGCAGCAACTCCCCGGAGAGATTGTCAGGCATGTCGTCCATGTCGCTTATTGGTCTGCGCCACCGGCCGGCTTAACGTCTTGTCCAGACTGATCACCACATTCTACCTCCTCGACGCATCCGCTACCGGATACTGTCCGAACGCATGGGAGCCGCGGGAGCTATGGCCGCAACGGTTCGCATTTACGACATTCCGAGACGCGTTGGAAGTTGAGAGAGTTATGCACCTCTTCCCGGCGTGGAAGTGCCATCGTGAGTGTCCAGTATCTCGTTCTCCATGTCATTTTGCGAGAATACGGTGGGATGTATGCGCGGAGGGCGGTGGTTAGGATCGTCATCGACGCGTCGAGTCGCGACGCGTCCTAGGATTGCTTCCGCGTCTTCTACCGCCCAAGGCATCATTACGAGGCTGTCTCGGCATGAGAACAACCATGCTCGCTTCGCAATTGTATGCTTCGTTTCCCCACACAAATTATCGTCCCTGTCGCCCCTCGCATATATTCCTCCCGTTGTGGATGGTGGCACGCCTCTCCAATATTCCCGCGCTGCCCTCCTCTAGCTGTTTCTTTACTGACCCACTTTCTCCAGTGGAGAGTCACTTATTCTGGAACAAGGCGTGTGCCTTGCTTGATCCCTTGGGTTCTCTGAATCATCACCTCACCGTCGTTCACCCCACGGCGGGCTCGCAAGTAGCCGTCGCCCCACGCATCACCATGTACCGCCATTACCGGTCCATGCTGGACGTCTCGTGCGCGGTGTGCCGAGTCAACTACCCATACAACAACGAGGGTTTGTGCGCTGGAAGCGCGAAACGCTCCGTCAACACCCCCACTCTCGGCATCATCAGTCTCTGCAAAGAGCACCGGAAGACGGCCGCCTTTTGTGGCATTTGTCTGCGGGAAGCACCGAGGGGAGAATTTGAGGACGATTACTCGCAAGGCCTCGGGATCGCCTGCGCGGAGAACGAGGACGAGGAGACTTGGCCCGGTATCGACGCGACATGCCGAGCATGCCGCAACGAAGCCTTCTGGCGGCGAGTCAACATGCGGCGGGAGTGGCAGGAAGCGGTCGACAGTCGACGATGGGCGACGTTAGACTGGGAGACGAAGCAGTCGGTGGAGTCGTTCATCGATATGGGCGAGGGTTCAATACGGGATGTGCTGCAGATCGCCGAGGAGAAGCATTGGCTCCGGAGATTCACCAAGCTCGGTGACATGCTACAGCAAGCTCTTGCGGCGTCGAGGTATGCATCCCGAGCTGAGGCCGGCGAGGCTTATGCGAGCGATGAAGAGCTCAGTGACGAGGACATGGATGACCCGGAGATGCTCAGTCTTACGGAGGACGCTGGAGGTATCAAGGAATTGGCGCTCAACGACTGGGCCCGCAACCGCATCCTTGACGGCCACTGGATCACCCCGGCCGACGAATGGTTCGGATATACGAACCAAGCCCGACCACGCCTCGCCCCTGCCGTACACCCGTGCCCATGGAATCGACGTTCCGTGTATGAGGGTGCCCTCGACGATGGCCAGGGTGACGAGGCCCAGGAGCTTCAGCATCCGCGTCCCAAGACGCTAGTTCCTCACCCTCCTTCTTTCGGTCTCTGCGAGCAGACCTACCGCGCGTTCAATAGGCAGATGCGCGAGATCCTCTTACCTCCGATGCGAAACCTCGTACGCAAGCTCGTCATGGAATGCACGGCAGACGGGACCGATCCTGCCATCCGTGCGGTTAGGATGACCGTCGAAGACCTCGTCAGCGAATTGCGAGACGAGTCTACGTGGTACAACGGGATCGATTGGCTCGAGCGGCGGGCCAACGCGCGCATGGAGGCAGACCGACGGCACGCGAAGGACGATGACTCCTCGTCGTCATCGTCGCGCTCGGACGGCTCCCACACGACTAGTCCTGTACTATCCACTACGACCCTACAAACTACCCCATCTCCACCTCCAACCGGCAAGGATGATGAGATCGTTGTGTCCTCTCCCTTCGCCGGTGCCCGGTCACCTATATCCCCCGTCATGAAAGCACCGGAGCTCTTGAGGCCGATTCCGTATGTACCTGTTACGACGGAGCACCTACCTCAACACAGCGTGGAGGCCCTCTTATGCGTGCGTGCCATAGTACTCGTGAAGCCGGTTAGTCGCTGATGTCGTGTCGTTGCAGGTGTGGCGCGAGGCATGCGCACCTCTATATCAGTGCCAGTGCTCAATCTGCGAACGAGCCATGTTGAATGCAAACATGGCTTCTGCCACCGTGCCTACCCAAGTTCAGCTCGCAGCGACGCAGATCCAGCCGCAGCAGGTCCCCCAGGTCCAGATCAAGATCCAGGAGGCGCCGATTCGCATGGACGACGAAGACGTCGAGGAAGATGACGATCTTGATGAGTCCGAAGACGAGTCTGAGGAAGGCGAGTCCGAGCGCGGCGACGACACGTCCATCTCCATACCAGAGAGCCCGGTCCTGACATACTCCGTTACCCCTCGCAAACGATCGTCCTCAGACCTCGATGCTGAGGCTGAGTCGGACGCGTTTTCTTTGACGGCGTCGACCACCACCACGGATGCCGATCAGTCTGAGCAATCAGACCGGAGTCGTACGCCACCTAAGCGGATGAGGAGAGAAGGTTCCTATGATCTGTCCCAAGCGTCGCCTGTCGCCGTCGCCCCGCCTCCCTCGAGCTCTCCGTTCCGTCAGCGAAAACGGTCAAGTGAAGAGCTCGAAGAGGACAGTGGCGTCTTACCTATCGCGGGTAAGAGGCTGCGGGCTGACCTCGTCGACCGACCGCCACCGTCAACGCTAGCGTCGGCCATCGCCACGCCAATCGGGTCTTCAGAGAAGACTGCGGTGGTCGCGACTGGCGCATCAGCAAACTAGACTTGTCTTCGGCGTTCGGGCGCGCGTCTCGGCGGGGAGGGCGTGGTCATGAGGTGGACGATGGACGGCTGGGGTGATTGGGTGGCTCGATGGCTGGGCGAGTGCTCCCTGATATACCGTTCACGCAATGAGGACCGCGTGGCCTCCACACGTCGTCTGGGGACGCCTCCTGCCCTACACAGCTGCCGGGGCTGAATGAGACCTTTTAGGCCCTATGCGCGCGACGTAGCACGAATTCAGGGCGTGACACTTACCGCGGGTCCGCTGCGATCGATGGGCGATCCGCGCTGGACATGCAGATCTCGCCTTTCATTCGTCAACGTTTCGACTATCACCACCCACAATCCCCGAGGCGCGAACCGAGCGCTCGACGGACCTACTTGTTGCGGCGTTCCTGATGTTCTTGCCCTGGCTGGTCGCCTGATTGCATTGCATTCACATCTCCTTCCTTCCTGATTCGAGCTGCTCGGTACGCGGACCATCATGAGAAGACCAAGACGACGAGGATCGCGGAGCTTCACGTTACGCTTGGTCACAACATGAGGCTCGGGGAGGACACCATATCCCTTTCCTTATCTGCCCTTCTTGTACGTACTCCCTTGTTTCATTTCCCCTTTCTGTCGTGCCCGCGCTTGCTTGTCTTGTCTGCTCTTGTATCTCACTTCCAGGGCGCCGCCGGCTTGTCTGGCGTGCATCCACATTATGCTTGCCTATTCCTCTTTTCCCTTCTATTCGTCCCTCTACCCGTGTATCTTGTATACTAGCATGGCGGTCTTCGTCATGAAACCCCAACTCCATCCTCCGACCGCTCCGAGTCTCACCCCCTTTCCTCTTTCTTTCTTGATTCCCTGATTGTCCTCTTATGTATCCCACTCTCCGCGCCCTCCCAGCCTCGTGTCCTCCCATCCTCGGTCCCGTCTTCCGGACGTCTGCGTCGATCGTCGCGTGGCCATCTGCAAGTCCACGGCTGCCTCTTGGTCCCTCCTACCCCCTCCCCATTCCGACGCTTGAGTCTCGCTCGGTTCGTCTCCGCCATCACCATCCTCCGATCCCAATTTACCATCCGGCCTCCTACATCCTCACGCCGACCTCGGTCTCCGTTCCGCATCGTCCACGCTTTGAATCGTGCTATGAAAGCTCGTGCTTGCAATTACCCTCCACCTCATATCACATCTTCGTCCTCCACTGTAGCTATCCCACGTTCCAGAACCCGCTTGCCAGACCCGCCTACCTTGTCTCACAGCGCGAGACGCTGAAAGGGATGGTGGGGAGCGAGCGGGTAGGACAATCTGCGTGCGCAATGTTTGTAGAAGTCACCAAGTATCAAGTAGCAGTAGTATCGTGACGGACATACTGACTACACGGTTGTTTGCGAGTTGTGCGCTGTATCCCGTGTGTACCTGTACTAGTATATAGCTTCTTGAATACATCGCGCTGTTTTTTTTTGCTCGGCATCTTCGGGGAGTCGGGACCGTATACAGTTGGACGCAGAACTCAAGCGACGAGAACGAGGCGCGCCCAGCTGCCAGGAAACGGGCGCTTACTCTGCTTGGACTGCGACATTGATCATCGCACGCGCGACGTACGCGTTCATTTCGCTGGTAAAATGAATGCATCCGTGCTCCATGAGGACCTACACTGATTCATGAATTGTGTAGCTCGGATATGACCCGCGCAGCGCGAGGGAACCTCGGGACGACTCCCGGTCGATGTCGACACAAACCGTGACGGTAGCCTCAAGCTGTAATTTGATCCCACTCAGTCGCAACGATTTTCGCCGATGTCTGGTTGTAGCGACGCCACATCCACCTTTTGCGAATATGGTGAGTCTCTTTTGGTACCTTGTGATATGCTATGGGGCGCGATTGTGACCTCTCCTTTCGACGCTCAAGGGGATAGCATGGCCGGGGACAGGTTGAGGCGTTCATGGCCGATGCCCCAGACCCTGACCAACTCGTAAGCAATTTCACCAGCGTCGCATCGATGAACTAGTGTGCGGAAGGCTATGGCCTGCATGACTTCTTGTGCCTCTCTTCCCGCCATACCGCATCGCCCTTCAGAGTCGCTGACGCGTCCCTATCTGCAGGTTAGGCAGTAAGGCCGCCCGCCGACGCAGCCTCCAATGAGGCCCACATGCACTTCGGACCTCGTCATGCCCTCGTGGCGTCGCCATCTGTGCTTCTGTAGGCGCATCAGGCTCTTCTGTCTGGAGGTCGAGCGCAACGGCCGGGACGTGTCGCCGACTTCTCTGCGAAGGTGGGGCTTCGCCTGGTGCTTCGCCACCAGGTGCACAGCAGAACGAGTTCTCGAGCATGCCATACCATGTTGAGAAATTATGCAATACCAACGTACGGAGTACGCAATTCAATCGCTGCGACTCGGGCGCGGTCCAGTTTCCCCATCTCCCACCAGGCCATGCCATGAAGACTCGAAGCGAGCGACGTATGGTGGATATGGTCCGTCTCGCAAGCTCGATGAGTATGCACGCATTTTCTGACGCAACTTGAAGGTGAGTGTAAAGTGAGCGACGGCTTGAGCCTTGCCCGACTTAAGTATGTTGACGGATTCCTCAATTAGGCGCCCGGAGTTATTGTATCCTCTAGGCTCTTGTTAACGTTGTCATGGCAGGTCAAGACAACGCTCGGCACTCCTCCTCTCCCAGACCCAGTATGTAAATGTCTCTCTCGACTCGAGGGCGACTCCCAAGCCTTGAAGAGACAAGTATTGCTGCTTGGCCCATCCCCATCCCGATGTGTCGAGCCCTCTACTCCGAGTCCACCCTACTGGGAAGCATGTTGGCAGTGCGCCCCGCGATGAAATCTCCACTTCACGGCATTCTGCTCCGGCCAACCCGCAGCTCGTTCCCTCGAGAACCTTCTGCAGCGCTCGGCTGGGCAGTATCTCGCCTTCTGTCTTTCTTCCTGCACACTTGGGCTCGGAATTTCATCACACCCGCCGCCGTGCCAACTCCTGATCTCCAGATCGTGCCTCCCACTTCCTTCAGGCGTCAAGGTGCGTCAGCACCGACTACCAACTTGGTAAACCATGCTCCGTCGACGCTACCATCCACCTCCTGCCTCATGTCTACGACCTCCTGCCTCGTGGAGTCTACCGACGTTGGACCTGTACTGCCCTCGACTCGTGCTCCCTGGTGAAGTATATATGCCCGGATGAGACGAATGGGTCCTCACCGATCCGCGGATGTCCCAACCCTCGCAGAGACGTATCCACGCTGCTCCGTCTCAACGCCATATACCCGGGATGTCCGCGTCGCGTCACCAATCTTCTCGCTCGGACTCCAGTCGCCCCTTCGCACCCCTGCACGGCTTACATTATCAATCCTATAATTCGCTCAGTACCCTCCCCACCCTCGGTTCCTCCTGCCAACTCCCCGTCAATACCAACAGGCCACGGGGCCATGCCTCGTCCACATCCAAATCCTCCAAGGTACCCTCATCGGCCTATCCGGTGGCGCCTGCGCCGTCTGGCCAGCAGGTGCCTACATCCTTGAGCCACTCGCACTGTGCGCGTCGGCCAGCCCCATCGCATGCCGGCTCTCAAGGAATATACCCAGCTCCTTCGAGGGCGGGCTCAGATGGCAGGTCTTCTAAACGCCGTCCTCCTGCACACGCCCTCCCTTCCTCCTTCCAGACGATTGCGCCAAAGCGAGCATCGCCTGTCGCCACCTCTCCGAGCTATCCCGGCCAGTCGGCTCTACACCTATTGCACGGCCAACGTCCCGGCCTTGACGTCGGCAACTCGAGTCTGCGGTCGTCACCGCATACGAGCAGTTCAGGGAACAGTCGGAAAGTAAATTATTACATGGACACTCGTCCGGCTTATAGAACGACTTACACTATGGGAAGGACTGATCCACCTCCGATTCATCGCCATCTGTAGTGAACGGACGCCGATGATGTATCGGACACGGACTTGGTTCTGCTGCGTTACAGCCTAAGTATTACATCAGGCATTTTTGTTCCACCACCGGACATAGTAGGATACACGTTACAGTATTTCTTAATCTCGGGCCTATACCCCAGTTATCTTGCTCGAAGCCTGTGCATACTTACGCATCTTCTGTCTTTTGCATGGCCTGTGCAAGCAGTATGTAATCACATATTCATCGGGCGATAGCGCCAATCAGACCTCGCGATCGAGATTTCGACCTCGCATTGGTAGGACAACACCGATTAACTGACGACGACCCCAAGCCCAGGCTCCAGCAACCATGCACTACTGTCTCGAAGTCCCGGAGATCTTCCAGCGCATCCTTGACTTTGTGTTGGTGGTCCTTTGGGAAGAGGGCAACTTATACGGGGGGTACCATCAGACCGCCTTTTCCAACGCCATCCTTGGAGCACTGGCACGGACATGCCGCCTCTTCCTTGAGCCCACACTCGATGCCCTCTGGCGGAACCAGCTAACTTTGGGTCCTCTGATTCGCACGCTGCCTGAGGATGCTATTGAAGAAGTTGTACAGACAACACTCTATAAAGACTCCATGTGTGATACTACGTACCATCTCGTGAGTTATCCGCCCTTTTCTCGAAGTACTCCTACGACACGGCGCTGACTGCATTCAGAAGCTCAAACGGCCTCTGGGAGCGTCCGATTGGACCCGATTTGACTACTACGCTGGACGTATCAGGTCCCTCGGACACTACCTTGTTGAATTTGCCGATCAAGACCAAAGTACATGGTCCCTATTCTCAGAAGGCTACTGTCGGCGGCCGGTCACTCGCGAGCTGCTCACGAGCCTCTCTGTTTATCGCCGCATCTCTACGATGTTGCCTCGACTCCGCCGCTTGAGGTGGACAGTACACGACGTCTCCTACACAGATTACCTTCCGATGTTCCTCGGGCCAAACCTCACGACCCTCTCAATAGCCGTTTTCCAGAATAATTTCGGTGCGAAGGAGAGAGCGTCTGAAGAGCAGTACGACAGGCTAGTCCATGTTATCGCGAATCTCGATATACTCTGTCCATCCCTCACTACGTTCGAGATGTGGACACTGCAGAAGCCCCATATCATAGACGCCGCACTTTACTTCGCCTTCAATTGCAAAAACCTTGAAGGCTTCTGCGTTCACCTCGAGCGCGAGCCACCTTACTCTGAGGACCTCCTCTTCCACCTCGCCACTCTCGAGTCGTTACGGTCAGCTTATCTGGCCTTCAACGAAGATACGGCAGCCATGGACATGTCATTCCTGTCACCGCTTCACTACCCCTTCCCATCGCTCGACTCGCTGTACATGACGACTCCGACACTATCCTCCTGCACCGAGCTCATCAGAGCCATGCATACATGCCGACTGCGGATTGTCTCCTTCGAATTCTTTGAGCACTCAGACACCTTGGAGCTGTACAACCTCCTCCTGACCCTGCATGACCGCTGCTCGCACAATACGTTGCAGTCACTCTTCATCGAGGACAACTGCTCGCCGGTCGGAGAATTTTGGCTCTCTCCACACACTCACTACCTCACCATCGACATCCTACACCCGCTCCTAATGTTTCCCCATATGCGGGCGCTTTGGATCGCTATGCCCCTCGTCGGCCGCCTCAACGACGATGATCTCGCACACATCGCCAACACATGGCCTCTACTCATTGATCTCCAACTACTCAACCATTACCGCTGGTACGAGAGACCACAGATAACGTGGGCAGGGGTGGCGTACCTCACATGGAACTGTCCGCAGCTCATCGAGCTGGCACTAGCAGTGGACACCGCGATCGACAATGTCGTGAAGGTATGCAGGGAACCGCAATTTAGGCCCAACCGGTCCCTGCGCTTCCTCGATATGTTGGATTCTCCGCTAGGGGACCTCGAGGTGGCGTTCCGGTCCATACACGCTTTCGCACCCTTGGTGTTGGCCGTCCACGGAAAAGAGCGGGTCGACCGTAGTGATGAGGAAGAGGATGCGTCCCAAGGTCCACTGATGGATGATCCTTACGCGCACTATGAGGCACTCGGGACCATGTTGCGGCGACAAGCCTCAATCGACGCCGGAGAGATGGATCCCGAACAGCTGCCTACATGGGGTGAGTTTACCACTTTCGCATCAATTTAGCTCAGTCACTCACGCGCACGTCTTTATACAGCCGAGACAGAGATGGAGGAAATGAATCCTTGGGGAAGCTGGTCTGCGCCGTCAGCTGGCGGCGGCTACGAACCTCAGGCTAAGAAGTTCGTCACCGATTTCGCGCTTTAGCCTTCGGTATGGATGGATTCAGGAGTATATAATCTTTCGGACCCAATGGTTAAGATAGATGAGGACATGGAGTAAGTACGAGTACATACTGAGTACCCCAAGTTCGAGGTCGCTCGATCAACAAAGGTCCGGAATAAGTAACTTGTCCCAACTGATAGGATTCAAACCCAGTCGTAGTGTTCATCTATCGGAGTGCATATATTGAATCGGAGACGGTCCTGATGATGGGGATAATCATGGTGATGCGCTTGTTGTCGAGCTTGCCTCAACTTGCCTTTTATCTTCCTCCATCAGCCATCGTACAAGCTCGCTCGCCAGGTCTCTCCATGTCTTCGACGAGCATAAATCGAGGAAGATCGGTACTCAGAGACGCATCTCTGAGCCAACCCACCGCCAGATTTGACTACTGAGGTGCTTGATCGTGCGCGATCGACACGTTGGGCTCAGTACTGCCAACATCGGTGCTTTTCACCTTCCTTTGAACTTGGGGTCTTGCCGTGGAGGGGATGGAGGGCTGATGCCATTGAGCGACCTTCGCAGCGTTGCGTGGGGAGCTGTCGCGTCTTGGGGGTATAGGTACTGTCGATTTTCGTCTTGCTCTCCCTATTTCTCTATTCCATCGAAGAGAGATGTTGTTACTGAGCGGATTATAAGATTGATTATAATTCGCTTGGTAACAAACCCTCCCTTAGAAGGCAGACCCGGATTTTCTCGTCGACTTGGGACCTGTCAACGTTGGACAAAATCGAGCATTGTTCTATCAAAAGTCAGTTGAAGACGGTCGGACATCCTAGCACACGAACGGCGGTTGCGGCATGCTGTATTGGCGTACATCGAGCTTTGGTATTCGTGGTCTTAGCTGCATTGAGAGGTTGCCAGAGCTCGCGATGGTGCAACATGAAGCGCCACTGTGTCGATGTATAACGTACTAGCGATGTCAGAGATAGGTCTCAGGCTCATGAACAGCAATGCTGAGTGGTCGACGAACTGCTGGAAGAATGTAGGATTGTTCCTGAGCTGAGGCGGGCATACGTGTGGTACCCTCTGCCCCTCCGATGGTCTGAACAGTGACGCGCCGTAAGGGCGGCCTCATACTACATCGGTCAGTGACGTATGGACCTACGCTACATGCGCAGCCGACTTCCATGTACACGAGGCTCACAGTCCTGTGCTTATGCGCGCTGAAGTCCCTGCTTCTCTTGCGAAGAAGCGTTCGCGAGGCCTTGTGGACAGCAGTCAGCCTCTGACCCTGCACAGCGGCTCAAAGATCCGGGCACATGGGTTCTTCGTATGCTGCCCAGCTGCACTCTCAACGTTCGAGAGGGCCTGCGTACCGAGATGAGCGGTCAGGCTTATATCCATGTTCATTATGCTTGTCCTCCCGGTAACCATCACTCAAGCGCCGAGAGCTATTGTACTCCTTCGTATTTACTCAGGTCGTCATGACGCGTTACAACAATGGCTTTGACTTCTGGGACGTTCCAGAGGCCATTCAAGACATTCTCTGGGGAGTAAATGTGGGCCGTGCGTGAGGCGTGTCTGGTTTATCGAGCGGTTGAGGGGCGCTCGTAATGGAGGTACGCACTGCCCAATCTACCGCATAGAATTGGACGTACTGATCTCATTTATCTAGATAGTCCTCAGTACAAGGTGCACCATCTTTGGATCGACCGAAACGCCGTACTCTGACAATATATTTCCTCGGAGTCTTTGAATTTTATTTGTCTATCCGTGTTAGGGTACCGTCACGCTTTCCCGCCCAATCCGCCTTCCATGGATTCTCAGCGTGACAAGGTATCCTCTCTCTTCCCGCCTTAGGGAGATCATGAAGGCCTATTTCTGCGCTCTCGCTGTATTCTCCCGCCCGCCCGCCGTCGTCTCTGAAGCGTATCCTGTGTATCCTCCCGATCCCAATACCCTGGCTTGGTACATCCCGACACCCTCCCGCCTTTCGGATCCTATGCGCCCTCTTCCTTGGACGCCACCATCACCTTCTCGCGCCGGCTGAGGCTCCTCGTACATGCAAGCGCAGTTCTTGCCCTGCCTTGTACCCGACAGGCATGCCTCTTTTGGTGAGTAACCGACGCGCATCCCTCTTCGCGGCGCCCTATGAGCACTGGATGCGACTCTCTCCTCGCCCGTAAGTCGTGTTTTTACGCTTTGGCGCAACTCACCGCCTCCCCGCTGGTGCGCCCTATTAATCGCGTCGGGATGGCGGGATACCGACCCATTCACGTATGGCTGCATCGCGCCACTCCAACTCCTCTTATTCCATCTGCCCCCGTCATGGCTCACGCTGCACATGCCTACTGTCTGCCACTCTCGCGCCGTGTACACCACAGCATGTCCAACAATCTCGATTGGGGCATACGTATTATATGTCTGCTCGGTCCGGTTACTATATGCCGGCGCCTTACAGTCCGTATTGTCAGTTGAGTCCCTTGTATTGTCTCGAAGGACACTGACTGAGTTCTGAGGTTACAGGCACTTCACGGTCGTCCTCGAGAGCCTCTACCCCTAAGAGGTGACTGCTATCTAATGGACGCGGACCGTGCAATCTACTCCCGCCGGTACGCAGATTCAGTACGCTCCGTACCTGGTTACCTGCCACCTCGCCGATTCGTTGTGCCATGTCACCCACCTTGAACCTCCAGGGCATTGGGCACTGCGCTGCATAGACACGATACCTTACGACTCTTATATTATTCTGCACATTTGTATATACCCTAGCATCTTCCAACAAGTACCTTCGAATATCGATAGTCTAACATTCCGAACGTACTCAGGCTGGTTCCGCCACAGGGCGCTTCTATGAGGGCTGGCGCTGGACGGGAACGCGACCTGCCCTGCGCCTAGTACCGACGCGCAACCTACAGAATGCACCGATGCCTCCAAGTCATCGATATCGTCAGTAACATCCTAGAGTTTGTCTCCCTCATACCTCCGGACCAGGATAACCCTTGGAGAGGGTACACCAATCGCCACACCACAAACCCCGTCCTTGCTGCCTTAGCGCGGACCTGCCGGACACTTTCGGAGCCGTCCCTCGACGTCCTATGGCGGAATCAGTACACTCTTGGGCCACTCATCCGCACTCTTCCTTCTCGTCTATATGTCGAAGATATCGAAGACGGAAGTGGAGGAGATCCTGAGTTTGCAAGTTGTGTGAGGCGCCATCTAGTAAGTATGGTCCACCGCTCAAGAGACTTCCGATCGTACTGCACTCGACGTACTGATATACTGGTGATGACCCTGCTTCGTTTCAGACGCTCAGCCCTCCGACAGCTCCGTCCGATTGGGTCAGATTCGAGTATTATGCCTCCAAAATCAAGTCCCTTGGGTATTACATGTTCGAGTTCCCTGATCAAGACCTGATGAACTGGCACCGTCACCATTTATTGCACTGTCGTCGGCCTGTGAAACCCCAGACCATGGAGCTGCTATGTCTGTGTCGGCGTCAGACGGTCATGCTGCCCAACTTGAGGCGGCTTCGGCTGACCCGCCACGATATCCCGCTGTTCCGGTTCGTACCCATGCTCCTCAATCCCAACCTGCAGGTGCTCAACATCGCGTTCTACGCTGAGACCATAATACGGGACCCTATGCTCTCGAATGATCTCTACTACGCGGCGTTGCCCGAGCTGCTCGAGTCCTTACCTGCACTTTGTCCCTCTCTCACTGAGCTCGCAATGTGCACAGAGCAGTTTCCGGAAGTAGCGCTACATGCGCTATCGTTTGCGAAGACATGCCCACATCTCGTCGCATGTTTTGTGGCATCCATTCCGACCTGGTCTCCCAGTGCCGATATTCTGCTGCATTTGGCGCAGCAGCCACATCTCCGGGATGTTTTCTTGTCTCTCGATGAGGAGACAGCCGACCTCTCCTGGCTTCAGCCCGTGAGCCTGAGGTATCCATTCCCTTCCCTTGACACGCTCGACATGCGTTCTCCTACACTCAGCTCATGTGCAACTCTGATCAACCTCATGGGGCCTTGCGCACTCCGCCTGGTGAGGCTGCAGCCTATTGAAGGGCCGCCGCCTGCTTCCGACTTCCGGGATGTCTTCGTTGCCCTCCGTACACACTGTTCTGTGCGCACCCTCCAGAGCATTGTCGTGGAGTACTACCCTGAAGCGCCGGGTTGTACAACAACATCCGAGGAGCACTCTCTGACCGGCGATATCGTCTCTATCCTATATCCCTTCTCACAGCTCCGCTTCTTGCAACTTCAGACTCCTTTCCATTGCTTCATGGTTGACCAAGACATCAAGGACATGGCCGACCATTGGCCGCTTCTTATAGAGCTCCGGATCGCCGACCAGTTCTCGTGGTGCACGATCCCATTCGAGACCACTTGGGCAGGACTGGCCTACCTCGCTTGGAAATGTCCGCAGCTCATCGAAGTCGCACTGGCGATTGACATGACAGTAGACAACGTTGCCGAGACGACCTGCCAGGCGGGGTTCCGCCAGAACATGCACCTCCGTCTCATCAACTGCCTCGACTCGACTATGTGCGAGGTGGAGCAGTGTGCACGTAGCGTGCACGCGTTTGCGCCGCTCGTCTGGGAGATTTGGGGGAACGGGCTTGGGGAGTGGCAGGATGATGACAGCTCGAGGCTTCCTCAGGAGCAGGACGCGATTGGATACTACGAGACGGCCTCGAAGATGATTCGCGAGGCGCATGCGTCCGAGGAGTTCATTCTGACGCCGAAGTGTGAGTATATGTCTCTAGCTCCCCGTTCCAAGTCCCAGATACTGATCGTAGACGGTGCTAGATGATATATTGGAGGATCTGAATCCTTGGAGTACAGCAAACACTAGGCCCAGTAAAGCGACGTGGACTCGTGTCCACGAGTGACTCCGGTATAACATCCTGCTGCCCGCTGCCCGCTGCCCGCTGGACACGGCGATTCATCATTATGTGGATTTCAATATTTGCGGAGATGTCTGTAGTAGTGGTCATTGTCCTGGCAGTGTAAGAGTATAAAGTGGCCAGACCACGACATAAGTGCATGGGACTCTGGCCCCGTAGGGGATGCACAGAGAGCGGTTCGAACCTGCGGCTCCGGTGACTCGGACCGACGACCGTCACCGTCCCGAGGGCCTCCTCATCCCACCTCCTCCTTCTCCCGTCACTAGGCTCTCAACTCTCTTATACTTCTTAATCAACCCAGAGTCTGCAATCATGTCGGGAACGCTGTTCTCGCCCATCGCGACGTCGCGCATCTCGACTGGATTCACGACTTGCCCAACTTGCGATGTTCCATCAGGCATTGTGCGCGTCGCCCTGTCCGACAGAGAGCTCGGCGTGCACCGCGTAACGTCTAGCACGACGCACGCCCTCGCAGTTCCGCCAATCCAAGTTCCAGGGGGAGATGCGTCGACCTTTGCTTGGGAAGCAGTGTATTCACGCGGCAGTATCAACCCCGGCAACAAGACGTGTCCGCCCGGAGGGTTTGGCTTCTACATGCGCGGTCCGGGGCAGTTTTCAGACGCACTGAAGAGAATGGGCACAAGAGAGGAGGTGGTACTAGGGTATGATGTCCTGTTCGAGGACGGCTTCGAGTGGGTGAAAGGTGGAAAGCTTCCTGGCATTTGTGAGTCTTCTGTTCATATCGCCGAGCCATGACATGTGCTGAAGCTCTTGTGCGAAGTTGGAGGTGTGGGAGATCATGCGTATGGATGTTCGGGCGGGAGGCAGAACGGCCGCTGTATGTGCTTCGACTTGCGCTTGATGTGGCGGTATGTTGCGTTGATTTAGGGGCTGAGACGTGCATTTACTGACCTCGCATACAGTGGGAAAGGAATAGGAGAGCTATACGCATATTTACCGCATGAACAGAGAAACACAGACCGGCTCCTACCCATCCCCCCGAAGTCGATTCAACACCCGGACTACGGCTTCTCTGTTGGACGCGGCGCGTGGACATTTACGGCGCGCAAATGGACCCGCGTTCTCGAGCTGGTAAAGATGAATGCGCCCGGCAAAGAAGATGGTGAGTCTGCTAGTGTGTATGTTCTGTCACTGCGCTCGACCTCACACATGCCATGTATAAGGCGAAATTCGCGTATACATCGACGGCAAGCTCGTGATACACGCGACGGGGCTCATCCTGCGCACGGAGCAAGGTCAGGACGGACGCGTTCAGGGTCTCCACTTTCAGACGTTCTTCGGCGGTACGTATCACTCTTCTACGCATCGTCATTTACTGACATAGAGAGCAGGTAACTCGCCCGACTGGGCATCTCCGAAAGATCAACGTGCATGGTTTGCGAACATATCTGGCGCGATACTCCACCCGCAAACACAGCACGACGAGCTCTGAAATCGCAGCGCCTCCTTCCTCCTCTCCCGCCCCTGGAACGCGCCTGCTCGTCGCTTGCACCCGGGTACCCACTGTACGGGTTGGGATCTCTCATCGATCTCGATCATCTTGCGTCAAAAGCCACGTTCTGTTGCTCCCGGATCCGACGTGGCAGAGTCAACTTGCTTTTTTCTTTGTAACCTCCACGTACGCAGCTGGTTGCACCTCGGTCACCCGTCTGTGTCCACTCGTCTGTCAAGTATTTTCGACTCAACTGCTCGTCAAGTTGAGAAATCTCTCCATCATGAGCGTCTATCATCCAAGTTGGACACATGGAGGTCCATATGTACGTCCATGTCCATTCTGACGCTTTCTCGAAGTTTGACTGATATCCCGGCCTCCGCTCTTGATTTTACAGGATGACCGCTCAGCCGTAACCCTTGACGCCAGCCAACAGCATGACGTTGAGCTGATCGAAGAGGGTATGCAGAGCACTCGCGACCCGGATCGGTGGTTCTTCGCAGCGGAGAGACTTGCAAGCGCTTTTCCAGAATGGTTATGGGCTAAGTTCAGGCTTGCGTACGCGCACCTCCTGCTTGAGGACGCGGATGGCGCGTTGGACTTGTTCGAGGACGCCAAGCGCTTAGGACAGGCGCCCGATAAGGTTTTCAACGAGTGGCTCGAGCTGTTTCGTCAGAAAATCGAGGTAAATGTATCGCCCTTTGCCTGGGTCTACTTCGCTCACATCTAAGTTAAATCAGGAGGAAAGAGAGGCTGAAGGTAGGTTGCTTTCGTCTCATGTCGCCCCGGCGTAGCTAAGCTCATCGGAACGGTTTGCAGATCGCTCATGGTCAGAACCCGAAGATGGCGGTGTCATCGTGCAGTCCTGGAAACCGCCTCGGGATCTAGACGCTTTCAAACACGAAGTCTCGTCCTCTTCTTCCCCGGTTCTGGAGGAGTGGATTGCGTACAGAGCGTTGGGTGCTGCTGCAGAGCGTTACGCCCGCCTCGTTGCCGTTCAGTCGAGCTCGCTCGAGGGCGTGTTCCTCCTCGGAGGTGAATCAATGTCGACCGTCGTGCGGAAGGGTGTGTGCACGGAAGCGATTGCGGAGGTCGTGCAGGGCCCGCCGGGTGGCGTGGAGAGCGTCGTCGAGATACTGCAGGACTTCAACAAGGTGAGAAACATCCTCAAGTAGCTCGTTCTTCCTGAAGCATTGATGACGGCTGTATACATAGTGCTTGGAAGAATTTGCATCATCGGCTCAAAGAAGGGTTAGCGTGTCGCACGACGATGTGAAGGCCATTCACGCGCAGCTCATGCGCTCTTCTCGCATCGGGTATGCCGAGTTCGTGAGTATTCTTGTTGCCTCCATTGTATCCACATGATGCTCATCGTGCTGTGACAGCCGGGTGAAGCCCCAATCCCTTACCTCAACACTGTCGGCCAGTACCGCAGACGCATCGTCACTGCTTCCATGGACTCCTCTGGCGCCGGTGCGGGAGGCGACGACAACGAAAACGAGGACGACGATGGCGAGGGTGAGAAGAAGGGTCAGAACGAGGATGATGATACGGGTGCCGACGATGACGATGACGACGACGATGACGAACCGTGGAAGGTTGTGCAATTCGCGCGGCACCAGGAGGTGGAGGCACACATGGGGACGTTCTTGGATATGTTGAACGTAAGTCCGGGTGCATGTCGTTTCATTTCACAGAAGGGGATGCTGACGATTGAAGCAGGCGAAATTGGCTGAGGGCGAGCGTGAGAGTCAGGATCCGTTCGTACTCGCTGCGTGGACACACTACAACCTGGCTATCATCCATCCCTTCACGGTACGTCCTTTTACTGTCACCCGAGGTACACGACAATACTGATCGACATGCAGGATGGGAATGGGCGGGTGATCCGAATCTTGGCATCCTTGCCTTTGCTGAAAGCGGGGCTTCCGTACATAAATGTTCGCCCAGAGGTGAAGCCGGCGTACCTTGCGGCGCTGCACATGGTGAGTCCTCGTCGTATGGGCAGGAAGGTATATGAGCGCTGATCATGATCACGTGTACAGGCTGCGACAGATGAGGATCTAGGCCCTCTTGCCCGTCTGATCGCGGACGAGATGAGAGAGTCGATTGGGTGGTTAAGGAACCTTCAAGAGTAAAGAGAGGAGATGCGTCGATGCAAAGACTCTTACAGAAGTAAGAGACGAGTTCAGGCAAGTCGTATATTTCCCACCTACGCAAGGTGCTCATGCCAGTTCAGTGGGATAGTGATGATGTTTAGAATCAAAGCTCCAGGCTATGATAGTGATACAATGTTTAGAAACCATCTATGCTTCTAGTGAGAGTTCATTGCTCTCTCCACATCTAATTCGTTTCTTTTCCTCGGTCCTGCCTCAGAAACCAATCCCCAGTAGCCCTGATATCCGCGGTGGTGTCAAACACGTGCCCCAGCGTTGACGGAGCCAGGCTCGTCAGCGACGGTTGGGATAGGATTGCTTCCGCTAGGGCTGTTTACCCCAGGGATACCCGCGCCGGTCGTGAACGCGGTGGGCACCGTCGGGTCCGAGGGCGCGCCCGTGACGGTGACAGTCGCTGTCGTCGTGGGCGTCGTCGTCGCGACGAAGGTCGTTGTGGCCGTGAGCGTGCTTGTGATAGTGCTCACGCTCGTGGCCGTAACGGTTGCCATCTCGAAGAAGGTAGAAGTTTCCAACACACTCCGGATCGCCAAGGAGGCTGGCCCAGAGGGGGTAGTGGGGAGCGACGAAGTGACGTCGGAAGGCACTACGGCGGAAGGTGCGGAGGGAGTGTCTATCAACGACGCGTTGGGAGCAGTGGGTGCGGATGACGTCTCCAAAGGAGCAGACGGCGTCGAGGCCGAGGGGCTCGCGACTGATGGCTGAGAGACCGATGTCACCTCTAGCAGGACGGGAGTCGACACAGGCGAAGGCGCGCTAAGCGACGGTACCGAGAGCGAAGGCGTGCTCACTGAAGGAGCTTCAGGGGAGGGCGTTACACCGGAGGGTTTTTCACTGAAGGGCGTGGATACCGATGGCAGCTCTGTTGATGCGCTGTTCGCGGCAGGGGCGGACGTGGGTACGAAGAGCGCAAATGGTGCATCGACCGGAGGCATCATAGGGTCTGTTGAGATGGTGGGCTCCCCGACGCCGGCAGCGATAACCGTAGACGTCACGGTCTCGGTGAACATCCTTGGAGACCCTGTGTGCCAGATCGTGGACGTTCCGTCCCAGCAATCTGAGTAGTCGTCGTCGTCGCGCTTCGCGGGCATGGCTACAAAGTACAGGTGAGTCTGATGTTTGTTCGATACCAGCGGGAGAGCGCTTACCGGCTGCCTGAGCCACCAGGGCGAGCGTGATAAACGCAGTGAACTTGTCACAGAACATGATGATGATGATGGTCAAGTGCACAAGACGTTATGATGTGGGAGGAGACAAGGTGAGTGGAATGATGAGGGCTACCATGCATATCGCACGCCCTTATATGCATTTTGGGACTCCCCTCCTCCCTACAGGATGCTAGACTCCGAGCGAATTCGCCAAGTCCCTTTCCGCTTTGGAGACAGCCTACAATGAGCAAGTCCGCTAGAATAGCCGCCAGTGGAATACCGGCTCCAGCTCTTACCGACGCTGCCCTGTAGTGCTGGGCTGTGAGCCGAGTCGATCTTTGCACGATCCGTGACTGGATACGTCGGTCCAGTTCCGAATCTGGAAGGTATGCCAATTCCGATGCTCAACTTGCACCTTGAAATCACAAATTGGCCCAGTTCATGATGCGGCGTTACGTCGATCTTCCTGATCAGTCCTGCCCGCCTGGTCTATATCACAATAGTTCCGAGGACGTCACAATTCGAACGGGACCGGCAGGTACATGCTCGATTGGTCTGTGCTCACGATTCAGACTATCACTTTGGCAGTCCCCAGCATCCGCACCTCAGTTCCGTTACCCCAACGGCCGTTCCTTGACGGCTATGCCAAAGCAAGTCCGAAGAGCGTACGAGTGGTCTTCGGATCGGATGTTGAGTTCTCGGTGAACTGCCTCGGAGCTCCAATACCGTTGCGGCATCTCCTCCGAAGGTAATGCGGTACTGTCAGCGATTGGACAATGTACTTCCTTGCAGGCATCGAAACAGCATAAATAGAGTCGGGATACCTTCCTCAACCCCCATCAACTCGTACTCATTCACATCCATCTGCGGACACGCACCAACACACACCTCGTCTCACACGTATCTCACCATGTTCTCTTACAAATTCGCTACTCTTGCCAACCTCGCGCTTGCGCTGTGCGCTAGTGCTCATCCCGCTCAGACCACCTCCGATCGTAGTGAGCAAATTTACAGCGCAGCTATATTTCTTCCACTAACCGTCCCACTCCCAGTATACCACGGCGAGCATGGGGTCAACAACTTTCCGCCAGCCTCACAGGCTTCCCATTGGTCTTGTTCTACCGATTATTCCGCCGTGGTGACCAGGACGTACTCGCCCAGAGTCACGGTCACCGAGACTGTCATGACAACTATGGTTCCAACACCTAGCGGCCAGCCGACGCAGCTCATCGCACGACGTGATACGAGTTCCTCGGATGCACCCTCTGTGCCTATCGTCACAGTCACCAGTACTGCGACGTACACCGTTACGGACTCCACCTTGCTCTACCATACGTCGACTGCGACTGCTACGAGCATCGTCAGCGTCACGAGCACCATCACCGCCAGTCCCGCAACGGAGACAGATACTCTGACGGTCACGAGCAAGGTCACCGCGGTCCAGTCCACCACCACCGCTTAGCCGGGGAGCTGTGGAATGTTTTTCGCTATCGAGCCTTGGCATACGGTGGATCGTGCTTCTCATGTATATTTTGCCAGCACTTGTGATAATGCACAACTTTTCCAGTACTGCATCTCTGCCTGTTACAATCTCTTCCCATCGGCTTGTCGCCTTCTTTGTGGTTTCCATGGCGCGGATATGGGACTGCTGGTCATACTGACTGTGAGAGACATGGCTTCAAGCTCCATGCATTCAGATATGTGTTCGCCACCCCGGAGTCAGCCCGTATGTGTCTTTCTACGTTGCTTCGATAGTGCAATGTCAACTGACTCACGTACAATTTCAGACGTGTTACTAATTCACCGAGGACGGTATTTCAGGCGGATTCCGGAGTTTAGCGTATTCATTCGTCGCACCTTCCCAAGGTCTTCCGTTCGGACACTCAGGTCATCCATCGTTGTGCTCATGTCTTCGCTGATGACCATTCCGGACCCAGTTCCGGCTTGCCGAGGTGCAATTTTGGTAAGTATTGGGGTCGAACATGAAGTCTGAGGCTTCACAAGTTGCTGACATACTGTAGATAGTGCCAGAGAGGGATTGCCGGCAAGGCCGGGAAATCCTATAATCATCCAACCTTCTCGAGCGACACGTATAAGTAACCTTCTCGGAGTCAAACCTCTATCCCTATCCCCCTATCCCCCTATCTCGCAGCGAACTTTTACTTGACATGTCATCTCCGAAGCCTCTCGTTCTTGTATTAGGTGCCACCGGCAGTACCGGCGGAAGCATCATCAAAGGCCTTCTGGCGTCCGGGAACTTCGTGAGTCGAATTGCTCAAGCTGCGCGCCTATGACTGGTACTGATACGTCGTCACAGAGGATTGCAGCCCTCATCCGTCCCGCCTCCGCCTCGAAGGTTGCAACCGAAAAGCTGCGCTCGGCTGGCATCGACATACGTTTGGGCGACGTAGCAGATAGTGTGGAGAAGCACAAGGAGGCCCTTGCAGGCGTCGACATCCTCATCAGTGCCGTGGTCGGGACCATAATCGATCAGCAGAAGAATATCATCCTCGCTGCGCAGCAAGCTGGGGTAAAGCGCGTCATTCCTTGCGACTTCGGGACTCCTGGCGCCAAGGGTGTACGCGAGCTGCACGACCAGGTGAGTCGACTTTGTCGTAAGGGCCGCGGAGTCTTCTCTTACCTAGATCCTCGTAGAAACTAGCCATCAGGGATTTCATCAAACAGAATGGCATCCCCCACACCTTCATCGACGTCGGGTGGTGGATGCAGGTCTCCCTCCCCATCCCACTTCGAAGCAGGGCTCCTGCGGAGTTCAAATCGATGACCCACCGTATCGCGGGCAGCGGAAACGCCCCTATCCTTCTCACGGATAACGACCACATCGGCACGTTCGTCGCTCGCATCATCGCAGACCCGCGTACCCTGAATCACGCAGTCATCATCTGGGAGGACCAAGCATCCATGCTCGACGCGCAGGAGATTGGGGCGCGTTTGTCCGGTGAGGGGCAGAAATTGAAGGATCTCTACGTCAAAGTGAGTTGCTTTTTGTCTTAGATCCTCTTTTAGCTGTTGATGTTGACTTGATCTGCGCTAGATCACCGCAGAAGAGGTCTTGCAGGCTGTCGCTGCTGCAAAGGAGCGGGTGACCAGAGACCCCTCGGACTGGATGAGCCATGCCATGCAGTCATGGAACGAGTATATCTACAGCATACAGATCCTTCACGAAAACACCCTGGAGAACGCGAAGCGGCTAGGTTACCTCGATGCGAGGGAGCTGTACCCGGATATCGCTACCACGACCCTCGAGGAGTGCGCGAAGGGGTTCTATGCGATGGAAGAACCTGCAGAGGCCTACGGATACACCTTCAACTAGACCTCCCCTTACGTTCCTCGTAAATAAGTACCTGAAGCAAGAGACGTCCTACAGAAAGGAATGACAGGAGTAGATTTTTGTCAGACTGATACCACTACGCTGTCGGACTATTCCCTCGGTGCGTAATAGTTGTACTCCTCGCCCGGCTGCGGGATGCTGTAGAACTCCTCCGCAAACTCCTTAAGGGGATGAGCAGGGATGTCCGGGTACAGCTCACGTGCATCGAGGTATCCGAGCTTCTTCGCGCTCTCGAGCGTGTTCTCCCCAAGGACTAGCATGCTATGCATGTACGCGTTCCACGACGTCTTTGCTAGCGCCACGGGAGAGTCAGGGTTCGTGGCAAGCTCGCGTTTCCCCTCCTCGATACCTTTCTGGAACGTGTCCCGGGTTACCTGCGCAGTCAAACACGATCAGCGTCATACGTGTGACCAGGCACGGGATGAGTGCAGGCAGGATGGCGAAGGAATACCCACCTGAACGAACTTAGCCCTGAGGGCCTCGCCTTCGCCCGAGAGACGCACAGCGAGCTCCTGCGCCTCCGCCTGCGACACCTCGTCCTCCCAAACGATGACCGCATGGTTCAATGTGCGCGGGTCCGCGACGATACGTGCGACGAACAGCCCAGTGTGGCGGTAGTCAGTCACGAGGGTCTTAGCAGAGCCGTCCTCGAGATAGGTGTACGCCATCATCTTCGCGGCATCTGAGACGGTGCTGCGGCTCGGAAGCGGCAGCCAAAACTGCATCCACCACCCGATGTCGATGAACGTGTAGCTAACACCTAGCTCTTGGATGAACGCCCGAATATCGAGTTTCTGTGTGGGGCACGAACAGGCGGTCAGTGGCCGTCCGGAGCTCATTGTAGGCGCAAACGTACTGAGTCGTGGAGGGTGCGGAGGCCCCTGACCCCAGGCGTACCGAAGTCGCAAGGGACGACGCGCTTCACTCCGACCTCCTTTGCTGCACGGAAGATATCCTTCTGGTCGGGAATCAGCCATGCGAGGACAACGCTGATGAGGATATCGACGCCGCTGAGGGTGGCCTTCAGCTTATCGATGCTGTCATGTATGTCCCCAAGGCGGATATCGACCCCAGCGGCGCGCAGAGCTTCGGTCTCCGGCTTAATAAATGATGAGGGACGGACGAGCGCTGCAAGCCGCTGATTCATGTGGTACATCAGTAAATGGAACGGGTGCTCGTGAGACAAGAGACGCGTACAAAGTTCCCGGACTTCAGAAGACCGTCCACGATGCTGCTACCGGTGCTTCCGGTGGCGCCGACGACGAGAACAAGAGGTTTGTCGCTAGCCATGGTGCAGGTGTTCTACGATTCGTGTGAGCACAGGCGTGGGTCGTTCTATGGGTATGCGAGGATGAGGCCATATAAGTAGTGAGGTGGGATCTTCCCATAGCCCCAGTGGGTTGTATGGTGGTAGTAGATAGGAGTGGCCTCCCAAAAGCGTTGGCGGCGCCGGTCTCGGGGTAACTGCGATATTGGCGGGAGAAACGCGATCTGGGCAACCTGAAGAGCTCAGTGCAGAGGAGGTTAGAGCTCGATTGGGAGTCGTTCCTGGGATGATGACTCAGCCCGATGTAGGAGTGATGCGATATGTCGGGGATTAGTGCCATAGCTCTTCAGATCTCGAATCCGGAAGCCTGCACGCTATAGTGCGCTCCTAACCTTAGTGTCAGTGTACCTATGAAGGTCAACACCTAGACGGAACAACAAGTATGAGATCATAAGCAGTGAGCGGGACAAAGCCAAAGCCAAACTACGCGTGAGGAAGCACACTGCCACCACCCGCGTTTGGATAGAGGGCCGCCGTGGTTAAAATACGAGAAGCTCAAGCTCGTGCGTGGAGTAACTTGGAGGTTACTTAGAAGCGGAGACTCGATCAGGAGGATACGGCTCTCCAACAACCTCCCAACAACTCAGCGATGAAGGAGATACCCACGAGCTCAGCCTGTGAACCGTCAGAACGCTGACCTAAACGCAGTCCAACATACATCGTACTTCTGTGGAAAAGTACGCAATCGGAAATTGTGAGACAGGAAATATATACACATGGAACCGTGGAACCATAGGGATAGTGATACAAGCCGCCGTACAAGTCAATGTAATACAATCGTTCAGATAAAGCACAGTCATACCACGCCAATCACCAAGTCCATGACCTCAGTGTTCGTTCACTCCGATGCCGCTGAAAGAGCCGATCAGTAGCGAAGGGCAGCCTTCTGCACACCGCTCTCCGAGGGAACAGCAGAGAGGCTCTCCTTAATGCACACCATCAGCTCCGGCCTGTCTCGATGAGTAAGAGCTACATACCTCAGGGCCAGCAAGGCGGACCGCGCGCCGGCGACGCACGGCCTTCGCCGCGACGAACATGAGCAGCATCACGATAAGTGCAAGGAAGACGCCAATAGAGACGTCTGCCATGGCGCTGCCGGTTGTCGCAGACTCGGGGAGGCCGATCATCTCGCGCGCGGCGTCGACAGAGGACGTAGAGCACGCCTGCGCCCACTCGCGGTTGCTGTTGATGACCGAGTTCTCAAGGCGGTAGATGAACTCGGTGAGAGGGATGTCCTCGCGGTGGTTGAAGACGTGGATCGTGTGGAAGTCCTCGGTGGTGCCGTTGCGGAACTTGAAGCGCAGGAAGTCGCGCGCATCCGGCGGGGGAGCGCGGCGCAGCTCGATCGCGATGGCAGAGCCAAAATCAGCTGTGAACAGTGGCCGGTGTGTGTGGGAAATGTCGGGCGTGGATTCGCAAGAGACCATGTGCCGAGGCCGCATCGCAGTCAGCGGGTTGGTTCAACGGGACAAGATTGGGAGACACTCACGGATAGCCTGAAGCTCCGGGTGCAACTTGATGACATCGGCCTGGTGGAAGAACGAGATGAACGGCTGGTAGGTGGTCTCGATGACCATGAGCTGGAGCGGGTCGCCGTTGAATGCGATGCGCTGAAGCGCCTTCAAGATCGAACTGAGCGCCGTCCTGCTCGCGACTTCATCGAGGATCAATGATACGTCAGTCTCGAGATTAAGGTGGTTCTAAGGAATGTTGACGTACTGTTACCGATGCCGCCCATGGCAGAGTCCGAGTAGACGGCGTTCTCGCGGTAATCAGCGAAGCCACGCGCCTGCTCAATGAAGGTGGGCGGCAGGCGGTGAGCGTACGTCTTGTTGTGGACCAGCTGGGAGGAGACGAAGTCATAGACCTAGGGGGTACCCACGTCAACACCGCGGAACCAGCGACAAGGAAATTGACTCACGTTGTACTGCAACGGCATCAAAGGAAATCAGACATGCTATGATCAGCAATCGTACATGCACTACAGTTACTCATGACTCCTTACCATGTTCTCCAGGCTGAGCTCCCGGCCGAAGGCGAAGTCCTTGAGCGAGTTGAAGAACGGCTGGGCCTTCTTGGCAACCGCCTTGAACTCGGACGAGGCGTGAACCTTCGACACGTGCTTCTCGAAGGCCTGCACGATAATTTATTCATCGACTGCGAGATCAAACGAGATCGCATGCGCTTACCGGGCAGTCCGTCCACGGCTCGAGCGAGCGGTCGTTGCTGGGCTCGACCGTCTCGACGGGGATGTACTGGTAGCCGTTCAGGGGTGCCATCACCGTCGTCTCGTTGGCGAGCGTGATCCTGTGGTTCGGGTTCGGGGGGAAGAGACCCTGGAGGAGCGCAGTGGCGGAGTCGAAGACCGCCGCGCCCTCACCGCCGACCTTGACACGAACGGCAACCTCATGGAGGTCGACGAGGTCAGAGTGGATGCCGCGGATGTACGAAGAGGAATCGGAATCCAGGTAGAGGTTCCGGAGGTACTGGCCGAGCTGGAAGGCCTGAACCTGCAGAGACACGTCAGGATCGTGGACAACATGCAGTGCGCCAGGGGGCAGGACGTACCTCGCCGAGCGGCGTGCTTGCGGTTGAGCCCGGCTTCTGGGTGACTGGGTGCTGGTAGCACTCCGTGCGGTCTCCGTTGCGAGCGAGGATGACAGCGCCGAGGACGTCGTGGTGGGACATGACTGCAAGTTGTCGTGTTCTCGGCGGGGTAAAGGGTGCTCTGCTCGGTGCGCAGGGAGAGAGGTCGAGGACTCGGAGGGAGACCGCGGTGCTGAGGACAGTCTCAGAGTGGGCGAGCCGTACTTGTATGCGCGACCGCGAGGGTGCGGAGTGGCGTGGGGCATGGTGTACATGCCTGCATTGCGAGGGCTTCGTGACCGGCCCAAGTTTGACAGAGGAATGGAACGCGTGAATGAAAGAAGAGATAATCACACAAACGTGTTTTGACGACAACCAGGCCTAAACCTTGCATGAGACCTTTGGAGCGGAGATGACGGACAAAGGTGCCTTGCGAACGACAATTGTCCGTCTGCCACTTCCCCGCTGCGAGTTGAAACGTGCCCCATCCTGGGACATGGGATCACCCAGACCTAGATGATCGTAGAAGAATCAGTCCACAGACAAAGCCAGGAGAACGGACCTTTCGCAAGTTAATCCACTCCGTCACGTCCCATCGCGCGCAGGATAGGAATATTGCGCGCTTGAGAACCTCACGCATCCTTCGCCGTGAACCTCGCGCACACCACGCGCAAGTCCGTCTGTCACGTGAGCGTTCATCGACACCCAACGAGTTCTCCTCGTCGACGTCTGGGGCTAATGAGAAGGAAGCATCATTAGCCGGACTACCTCATGAACAAATACGCCTTGTCATTGGGCCATCTCGGTAAGGTCGTTGACCGAGCGCAATGCGCCTGCAAGGACACGAGGACCGGTAATTGTGAAGCATGCCCATGATCAGAGCGGCAGAGAGCACAAAGCACGACTTGCACACAAGGCAACCTTAACCGAAGCACGTTGTACGGTACATCTGTAGGCCTAGAGCAGCACCCAGACAGGCGCAATTCATTAGCGATGGGCCACTGAGGAGCCGCCAGAGGCATTCAGGAACAGACAACTCACATAGTTCCCAACCTTCCACTTCCGTCGACTACTTCTTCTTCTTGCCCTTCCCACCGCCAGAACTCTTGGCACCGGTGCCAGCAGGCTCCATGGCACCTTGGGTGGCCCCGCCCCCTCCCTTCCGCCGTCTGTTCCCCTGGGCGAACGATGTCCGCTCACTCTTCTTCAGCCACCTCTCCGGGTCGGGAGGTGGTGTAACCCCAGGGACGACACCTTTCGGTACTCGTTTCATCCGCACCTTCTTTGGTTTCTGCGTCTCTGCAGGAGCCGCCGACGCTGATGCGAGCGCGGAGACAGACGCCGCTTGCTGTTGTTGCTGTTGGGGCGGAGGGGCAGTTTGCAGCGTGCTCGATACAGAGCTTGGGAGGGCGTCGAGCGCATGGAGGAAGCCAGAAGTCAGGAAATCGAGGTGCTTCTGTGCGGCGTCAAGGTTGGTGAGGATATCGGAGTGCTCTTCAGAATTCTAGGAATACGCATTTCATGGTCAGTTCGGGTGATGGAGGGTCAACAAGACGCCAACGACGCCGAGGAAATGATGATCAGCGACTCCACGCGTTCCACGCATATGGGGAGTAGGTGTGTTGCAGTGCAAAGACGCAGACAAGGGCCAAGACTTCTCCGCCCGTACGTCCACGCTGCTGCTCGCAGGCACGATGAGATTGTCTTAGCCACAAGAGCCAGAGTCAATGTCTTACGCGCACAACACCTTATCAGATGAGATGCCGGCCTCCGTCTCATCGGTTCACAAAAAGAGCGTCCACAGCATAGAAGTACCAACGGTACACGTATACGCTGCTTGAGTGGGAGGTACGCAGAGCAGATGTACTGCATCAGTGGGAAGATACACGGCAAGTTCCACTATTGACCGAAGACGACCTTCATGGTGGGCTTGGAACGACCTGTCTCCTTGTACTGAGGAAGACATGCGGAGGGCTTCTGGCACTGCTATTGCCACCAACCAGATGCACACCTCACTGAGGTTGTTTTCGCAACGGAGTCCGGCTCGGAGATCGGGTGCGCATGAAGCTTGGGAGAATAAACAAGATACTCACCGGTTCCGCGGTGTCCAAAAGTTGATGATACAGATCGAACGCAGCCTGGTAAGAGCCCTGCCGATATGCCTGCGCTCGCGTCGCGCGATCACGTCTTCAGCCATCCAGGACCCACGTTGAAGGAACGTTGCACGCACCAACTGCGCCTCGAGATGCAGCACCCCTCTGTCCACCTCCTCTCCCGCCTCCTCGCTCTCTGCCTTCATGCTCTCTAAGACTCTCGTCGCATCCTCCTCGCGGTGTAGTCGGTACAGCGAATATGTCTTCTCAAACAGGTGGGATTCTCCGTCTCTTGCGTCTTCCGAGCTGGGCAGCCCGGCAGGAGCCTCTGTCATCGCGAGCGCGGCCGCATACTGGTCTGTCTGCAACAGCAGGAAAAGCTTCGTCTGCAGCGCGTCGCTGTCGTTCGGGTCGAGTCTCAGGACTACAATCTCATGGTCAACAATCCCCATCCGCATTAGATGTATAGATCCATACTCTTGTCGCACGTCTTGATCGCGTTGGCAAAGTGCCCGCCGTCGATCTGAGCGCAGAGCGAGGTGAAGAGCCGCTTTAGTCTGTCGGCGACGGGTAACGGCTGCTTTGGAGCCGACTTCTGACGCTGCTTTACGCCCGCCTTCGACGCTTGAGTAGGTTTCTTCGCGAGGGATTTGGGAGGCATCGTATGTTGTGAGCGAGTGCGATGGTGGAAGTCGAGAGCAATCAGGTGTATGTCCGGCGGCTAAATCCTGGACTTGAGCACCAAACACTCAGCTTCGTAAAAGTTGACGTTGGCGACCGATGTCGAATTGTTGAAGCAGTAGGTATGACCAGCCATGAGCGTTGATTGCTACTAACTACCAGATAACAGCGCGTCGGCGCACTAAGAAGATGAATACAATAAATAAGCTAGAAGATGTGAGCGAAAAACCCAACAGACTGAGCTTTTGGGAGGTTCAAGATCCGAAGAAAGGAGAGTGGTATATGATACAACCAAATTAGATGAAGAATAGATACGCATAGAAAGCATGGCGGTCGACAGCGTGCGGCGTATAGCGTGAAACATGATGAGAAGACATACGAGTGGGGAGTTCGTGCGAGCATAATGAAAGCCAACGGGAGGCCAGAACAGAACAGCAGTGCATTATACGCCAGTGCTGTCGCTAAATACACTACCCTCGTGGTGGTTGTACGCGGGGGGAGGGTTGCCCTCGAGGTCGGGCTCGACGTAGCCGCGCGTGGTCAGTTCTCCCGGGCGCAGCTTCTTCTCTTTGGCGTTCGCGGGACGCGAATACAGTGTTGTCATCGTTGGCTCGCGCTCGAGGTCCACGGACTGGCTCGGTTCAGCGGACTGGTGGAACTCCCACCCGCCGTCGGAGCGTCGGTAAGCGACGCGCATGTTCTCTCCGGGTCTGTGAACTGTGATCATAACGTGTCAGAAGGTCTGTGCAGTCGGGAGATGCGCCGCTAGCAGAATCCAATCTGAGATGGTTTTTTCACCTCTTGATGCGCGGCTGTTCTATGTATCTCGTACCCATCGGCTAGCTGTGCAGCAAAGATGCGACATGCAGGTTGTGGACGAGATGCACTCTCCATCGCCGCCCAACCGCGCTTCTCTCGACGCGGCGTGTCGCACAGTTCGATGACCACCTCCTCAGGCACAGTGTGTGATGCAGGGATGGGCCAGCCTCCAGGCCGCGCAACATGCGTGCGACTGAGTCGTACGGCGCGAAGTCGCATGACCAGCGCCATGCCTGTCCTCTTCGTGCGACAACGCAAACCACACAGCACGGGTGCAAGGACAAACGGAGCGGACACGATTGCATGAAATGGTTACTCACCGAACTTTGGAACCTCTACATTAGGCGCGTTCACTCCAACACCGAACGGTGTCACCCGAGCAGCGAGATGGGTCGGGTCCACGGAGACCATATACGTCCGCCTGTGCGAGGATCTCTCTTCCACACGCTCCCACTCTTTCCTCATCCGAGTCCTCTTGTAATGCCGCCGCACCAAATAGAGCGCGAGACCGCCGAACACGATGGCACCGACGACTGCGAGGGAGATGCCTAGTGCGAGGGTGGTAGCAGAGTGTGACGCCTGTGGGGAAATAGTAGCAGACGCGCTTGAACTTGCAGTCGCCGACGTCGACATGCTGGCGTGGGGGATAGGGCGTAGATCGCCAGTTTCAAGGGGCAAGGGAAGGTTGCAGAATCTGGGGCAGATACGCGAGCTCGTAAACGCGTCTTTTCAACGCGAGTAAGTTGCAGAACGCACCTGGGGTATCAAGGGAAAGTAAGGAGCGTTAAAACGAACGTGAATGCAACCGACGCGACGTTGGGGGTTGGCCGAAGGTTCGCGGTCGCGCTCGAGTTGCCAGTCTTTATATCCCCGCCCAAGTCCAGTGATGCGCTGTACCTCGCGACGTCTCAACACTGACGTCTGCTGTATCGCTTAGTTCATCAAAACAGCAGATGGGCAACAAGTACTCACAACACCGACGTCCGAGCAGATCACAGAGTGATGGTGATGGTCGGTGTTCAAGACGCCCTACGCGGGGGTTCATTACATTTACTGTACTTGAAGTCTTACTTACTGGCTACTATTGAAGGATTACGGGCTGATAGTCATCATAAGGTCTCATACTGATCAGATAAATAAGAGTTCTAATGGGCATTACAAACTTGGTTCAATAAGTTTCGTCAGCGAATGCCATCTTGGGAAATTTCACTACTGGCGCGGCTTCGTTCTTGCGGAACTCGAGCCGGAGTAAAGAGCTCTCCTCCTCTCCCTCTTCTTCGCGGTATGGATTCTCCACACCCGGAGGAACGACCCGCAAAACGATTCAAAGTGCGTAAACACTGAGATATTGTCGAGTGCTGGCAGACTGACCAAGCTGTTAATAGCATGAATCCTACGCAAGTACTCTCAAGACAGTGCATCTGCCGTCTGCGCTGAAGCAGTCAAAATTTGACCATGAGCTTGCGGTACGTTGGTGTTGCGTTAACTACTCTCCGGAAAACGCTCACAAGTATACAGGATAACGAATCGCACTTTCATGAAGCTCTTTTGCACTGGCAAGAGCTCAATCTTGCTCCAGCTTTCATCAATTTCGCTCGGGATGCGGAACCTCTCTCGGCCTCGATGCCGCTGCTGCTGCACAATTGGGAGAAGATCGTCGAGCTTTGGTTGTTAGCATTGGAGAAGAGTGATGACGAGGGATTGAAGGCTATCCTCGAGTACGTCCTCATGTTCTTCGTTTCCTGTATTACCCGTGACCGAGGTGCGTAGTCTCTTCCAAAAATTCGCCCATGATCTTCGGACGACTCTCGCCCCCGAATATCCACGCATCCTCAAGCGGTTACTTCGATTGCTGCCCCGCTCCCTGTCTGCTGAAACTTTGACGACTCTTCTGGCGACGTTCTCTGCGCTCTTCAAATACGTGCTTGTTCCGTCGGCCGATGTGGAGCTGCTGCGACAAGCCTGGGCTGTATTCTGTGAAGTCCTGCCCCAGTGCCATCCGGAAGTACAGCGTGCGACCGCCGAAGTCTGGGGTGCGACGCTTCGTCGGGTGAAGGTGTCCCTGCGAGACGAGTCTGTGCGTACTATCGCCGGAAGTTCCGCTGCAGGACTTGGGGATGTCTGCGCATGGATATTTGTCACTGCCTGCAAGGTACGGGCCCGCTTACAATCTCTCAGAGCCGCTCTAAATTTGCCTTCAGTCTGTATCCCAAACACTGCATACTGTCACGGCGAGCGTGGTCGCCCCTCTACTGGAGTACTATCTGGCATGCGACGCTTCGGAGGATGGCTACACGCTTGTGCGCCGTGTGTTGACGGCACTCATCCATCATTGCAAGGGCGCCGAGCAGTTTTCTCCTGTCTCAGACGTCGTGGTGAAGATGTACGTGGAGACTGTGAAAGAAGCGGACGAAGAACGAACGCGGCGGATCCTCGAAGTAGTCAGCGTTGTCTGCTCCGTACGCCAAGGCTCGCGCATGTTTCGTGAGTGTTGCGTCTTCTGCATGACGTCCTTCTTAACACGCACGTTCTGTACAGACAAACAGCTGGGTGCCCTGCTTGCAGATTACGGCGTCGTATCCATGACAGACACCCTCCATCCCGCTCTGCTTAAGGTCGCGGTCAGCGCACTCATGGCAGGCGACATGGCGCTATGGATGGCGCATGGACGCAAGGTCTTCGACCGTGCTTGGGAGCGGCCGCTGCTCGGAATAGAGCTTACGGGCGCGCTGTCGGACATGTCGTGGGGTGCCTGGAAACTTGTCGCGCTACCCTACGTCTCGTCGAACACGCACAAGCTGCTTGAAAGCCACCCAATGCAGACGCTTGAGCTGTTGGCTGCGCTCCACCGCGAGAAGCGATTAACCGACATGGATATTGTGTGGAAGCAGCGATTCCAGTCGTGGGTGGAGAAGTCGTTCTCCTCGTGGGAGCGTTCTGAAGACAAGGTACGTCTGTTGTTAGTCGTCGTCGTGCTGAACCTTACACGTCTCCGGTATTGCAGATACGAATGCTGGAGCACGTGCTTGAGCTTTCGAAGCTCCTGCCTTCGTTGCCCAAGATCCTCGTGAACATCTTGGAGCAGACGCTGTCTCTGGAAGATCCTCGCACTGAGTACGACGACACCTACGCCAACTCTGCCTGGATCATCGGAGCGTGCTCTGAAGCCATTGCAGAGCGCCCTGCCGGAGAGTGGGCCGACTTGATCGACTTGCCGAGGTGGACTGCACTGGTTGTCGAGAAGTGGGGCTGGTCAGGACGAGCATTGGAGGGGTTTGCTCCTCTCATTCGTGCGAGGTAAGCATCAGGCTGTCTATCTCGGTTGACCGCGGACTCACCTACGCTCTCCCAGTCGTTCCCAAGACATCCACATTCCTCTTGACACCCTGCTCGAACCTCTGAAGCCTTCGCTTCTGTCACATTCCGGTCTACTGCGGCTGAATACTCTTCGACTTCTCACCTCGCCTCTCGTCGACGTTCCCGAAGGAACGGCGGAGCTTCTGAAGAAGGCGCTGCAAGCTGAGGAGATCTCAATAGATGTGCAAGGTGCTCGCGAGCGTGTCCTCCGGATAGGGCGCCTGCCTCTCGTGGTCAAGGATGGCGACGAGGTTGCGGCTGAGATCTGTGCACGGTGGCTCATCGGTACGCCGGCGTTGATCTGTGTTGTTTGTCCGTATCCGTAACTCATGACGATCCCAGCCCAGCTCAAGGTCAACCTCCGTCCTCTTTGGTCCCCGGCGGCCGCTGCTCTGTCGACTCTGTCAAGCAGGTTTGGCGATCTTGTATGGAGCTTGTTATTCCAGGAATTGCAGGAGGCGTCCACCTCCACTGTAGGCAAAGTCTGCGATCCCACGTGGGCCCAAGACGGCGCGGACCCAGAAGACGATATCTGGGAAGAAGAGCGGTCATGGCGAGACCCGAGCGCTCACAAGGTTCGCGTCGTGCTGGGAAGGTGGCTGCAGCATGACTCAGCAAAGCGGGCGATCATACAAGTACGTTGTCCTGGTAGACTATCTGCGATTACAATGGCTTATCGTTTCTCGCAGAGTCAGCTCACTGGCGACAGGTTCGACGCAACGACGTACGAGACGCAGCTGCTCGGCGTGCTTGAAGCGTGCTCCTCCTTGGCTGAGAAGCACAACCGCGACCTCATCCCTTACTTCCTATCTCTTGCGGGCCCAGATGCCTCGTCCAAGCTCCCTCGATACAAGCTCAACGGGTGGCTCAAGTTGTTCTCGAAGTTCGCGAACCCGAACGCATTGCGCTCCACGGAAACGATGCGCGCTCTGTACGTGTCGCTGCTCTCCCATCCCGAGCGGACACTGCAACGCCTCGCCCTCTCGTGTCTCCTCACGTACAAGTCTCCGCGACTGCTTCCCCATGAAGACACGCTGCGCACGCTGTTGGATGAGACGAAGTGGCGGGACGAGCTCACCCAGCTGGACTTCGCGCAGTTCGAGGCGGACGAGCGCCCGGAACTTGTGGACGTCATCATTCGCCTCCTCTTTGGCATGATGCTAGAGCGCAAGGGCCGCACTCGTGGAGCCGATCGTCGAGCTGCCATTCTCTCGTCGCTTGCAGGGTGCTCGGACGACGAGCTGACGCTCCTCGTGGATCTCATGTTGCAGCCCATTAGGAAAGAGCGCCCCAGCCGACCTGAGGGTGAGCCTTTCGCGATCTGCCCTGTTCCGGAGGGCGTGTCGGAGAAGCAGCAGGTCGGGTTCCTGACGTTGCTGGGCGACGTCCTCAAGCACCTCGCTTCGCGTCTGGTATCGCGTTGGCCCGCCCTCCTGGAGACGTTGCTGGATCTTGTCGCTGGTGCTCAGACGACTCTGGGTGTGGAGAAGGGGACGCAAGAAGACGAGGCGGCCGAAGAAGACGATGCTGTACCAGAGGAGGAACCTGAAGAGGCTGAAGAGAAGGCGGGGTCGTCCAGGACGCTGAGAAGTATCCGCCAGCTCGGTCTGAAGCGCCTTGCGGACTTCTTCCGTGCCCCCGTTATCTACGACTTCGCCCCTTATATGCCGGAGGCCTTCCGCGCGTTCATCTCTCCTCGCTTGCCTTCTTTGGATCTGGAGAACACGCAATCGCCCTCGGCACTGCTCGATCTCTTCCATGCCTGGTCGCAGCACGCTGAGTACGCCATCTATCTCGTTCGGTATGACGACCGCACCCTCCCCAAGGTCTATGACTGTCTCATCGCCACGAATGTGAAGCCTGCCGTCATCTCCAAGGTCTTCGACATTGTCGAGCAGCTGCAATCTCTCTCCCTCGCCGATGCCACAATCCTCGAGACCGTGTTCAAACCACATGTCTCCCGCCTGCTGTCCAATCTTTCAACTCTGGTCGCGCGATCGAAAGGCAATGTATCTACCATCGTCGACGTGCTTGGGCGACGGCAGATCGCGATCCTCTCCGAACTCGCCCCATACCTCTCCGACTCGTCGCAGGCCACCATGCTCCTTGATCTCTTCGCCCCCTTGCTGCGGAAACCCCACAAGACTGTTCCGGAAAAGCTGAAGGTTGATATGACGATCATCCTCTGCAGCCTCTTCCCCCTCATACAGGAGCTCTCCGATGCCAGCAGCCAGGCTTATGGGAAGGCGTATGGGCTGCTGTCGCAGCTGTTCCAAACGCTCCGTTCAAGACAAGCCCGTGTGGCCCTCGTCAAGGCGTTCCACTGCCTCGCCGCCGTCCAGCCTTCCATCGACCACCTTGCGCAGCTCCTTGACTCATTGAACGCGTACTCGGTGAAGCGTCTAGAAGAATTCGACTTCGATCGCCGCCTGACTGCCTTCTCCGAACTCAACGATACGCTCTACAAGACGTTGTCTGCTCGCGACTGGTTGCCCATCATATACAACATGCTGAGCTTCATCCAGGATCCGCAGGAGCTGACCATCCGGAACAATGCGGCCGGCTCACTGAAGCACTTCGTCGACTTCGCTGCGGACGTGCGGGGTGAGTACGAGGAGATGTTCCTGAAGGTCCTGTACCCGGGCTTGAAGAACGGTTTGCGCTCGCGCACCGAACTCGTGCGGGCCGAGATTCTCAGCGTCCTCTCCCATGCCGTCGCAAGGTGTACGGACATCGCGTCCCTTCAGGAGATGCGCGTTCTGCTTGCAGGCGGAGACGAAGAGGCCAACTTCTTCAACAACATACACCACGTGCAGATCCACCGTCGCACTCGCGCCCTTCGTCGACTCGCAGAGCATGCGGACCAAGGACACCTCCGTAGCACCACGCTAGCTGAGGTACTCATTCCCCTTGTCGGCAACTATGTCGTCTCCACGGACTCGTTGGACCATCATCTTGTCAACGAGGCCATTCTCGCCATCGGTCATATGGCGAAGCACCTGAACTGGGGCCCGTACTATGCCCTAATCCAACGGTATCTGAAGCTTGCCAAGCAGAAGGACCCTTCAGAGCGGGTGTACGTGCGTACAATTGTGGCTGTCTTGGATAGCTTCCACTTTCCGATGGACGATACCGTTCGGGAGGACGACGCTGCTGCCATGACGAGCGCTGACGCCGAGGATGAGGATGTAGACGCGGAACTCCAGCCACCGGTTCAGACGTCGCAGGATTCGTTGAAGACCGCGCGGATTCAAGATGCCGTCAACGGTCGTTTGCTCCCCACCCTCATCCAGTATCTGGAGAAGCGCGACGAGACTGAGGACAGTCTCCGTATACCTGTCGCCGTCGGTATCGTGCAGATCGCGAAGCACCTTCCGAAGCAGCAACGCGATGCGCAAATCGGGAAGCTCCTCACCGTCCTTAGTCAAGTCCTGCGGAGCAAGTCGCAGGAGACTCGGGACCTTGCAAGAGAGACGTTATGCCGAATCGCGTGCTCGCTCGGGCCCGCCTACCTTCCGCTGATGATTCAGGAGATGCGAGCCGCGCTACTCCGAGGTCCCCACCTCCACGTTTTGGCGTACTCTGTTCATGCTCTTCTTGTCCATGTCACGGCCGGTGACCATGCTGCCACATTCGACAAGCTGGACGACTGTGTGACGGATGTTGCATCCATCTCCGCCGAGGTCGTCTTTGGTGAGTCTGGCAAGGATGTCCAGTCCGAGGGTTTCAAGACCAAAATGCGGGAGGTGCGCGCGTCGTATTCCAAGGGCGTGGACTCTTTCGCTGTGCTCGCGAAGCACATCACCCCATCGAAGATCAGCTCCCTCCTTCTACCTATCCGAAACATCATGCAGGAGACCGAGACGTTGAAAGTAATGCAACAAGTGGAGGAACTTCTCCGGCGCATCGCCAGTGGCCTGAACGCCAACCCTCACCTCGTTCCTACCGAGCTGCTCGTGCTTTGCCATACGCTCATCAGCCAGAATGCCCGCTTCCTCAAGGAAGTTCCGAAGCAGGTCTCAACAAAGAAGGGAAAGCGAGACGATGCTATCGTCCAGCTGAAGCGCAAGCTGGCCGCCGACAACGACCATTATGCGAACAACTCGTTCCGGTATGTGCTTCTGTTGGATGATAGTCCGTATACACACACTGACCATATTCTCAGCTTCGTTGCCTTCGGTCTGGATCTGTTCAATACTGCGTACCGACGTGGTCGCTTCGACTTCAAGGATCAAGCTGTCATCTCTCGCCTTGACCCCATGGTAGCGGTGATCGGGAATACGCTCTACTCGTCGCACATGCAGGTCGTAGCTCCTGGCCTAAAGGCGGCGTCCGCTATCGTCAAGTGCCCCCTGAAGTCGATTGACAAGTCCCTCCCTGTCTTCATCCGCCAGATCATCGACATCATCAAGCAGGCCGGGTCGACGGAGCCCGAAGCGGTGCAAACCGCATTCAAGTCACTCGCCATCATCCTTCGTGACCATCCCGGCGCCCAAGTCAAGGAGAAGGACCTTGTCTATCTCCTGGAGCTACTCGCGCCTGACCTTGAGGAGCCCTCCCGGCAGGCGGCGGTCTTCACGATGCTGCGCGCGATCATAGCCCGGCGGTTTGTCGTCCCGGAGATCTACGACATCATGGACAAGGTCGCGGAGATCATGGTGACGAACCAATCCTCTCAAGTCCAGGAGCTCTGCCGCGGCGCAATGCTACAATTCCTCCTCGACTACCCGCAGGGCAAGGGGCGTCTGCGGAATCAGATGACGTTCCTCGTCAAGAACCTATCGTACGTGTACGAGAGCGGGCGCAAGTCTGTTATGGAGCTCCTCGGAGCGATGATTGCGAAGTTCGAAACCCGACTCGTGCAGGAGTACGCTGATTTGCTCTTCGTCGGGCTCGTCATGGTCATCGCGAACGACGAATCCTCCAAGTGTCGGGAGATGGCCGCTGAACTCATCAAGAGCCTCTTCACGCGCCTCGAGACGAACCAGCGGAACGTCGTCGTGTCGCATATCCACTCATGGGCAATACAACATGCGCAGCCTCAGCTCACACGGGTCTCCGCTCAGCTATATGGGCTCTTGATTGACTTCTTGGGCGTAGATGCTGCACCTTACGTTCCTTCAATTCTGGAAGACATGAACAACGTAATTCGCCGCTGCTCTCAGGAGCTCGAAGCTGCTGCGTCTGGTGGCGCTCTCGATAGTGACGAGCACGCCTCCGACAACCTTGCCCGAGGCTGGCAGACGCCATACCACGCTCTAACAGTGTTCTCCAAGGTCCTCCGCGACGATCCCGGGAGGGCAACCGAGAGCGACGCCGTGGACTGGCCATCGGTCATCTCGCTGCTCTTGTACCCCCATGCATGGGTTCGCAGCGCGTCGTGTCGCCTCCTAGGGACGCTCTTCGCTGTCGTCCCCGTTGCCGCGCCATCGGGCGACGGTCCGGTGTTCTCGCGCGCGGGTATGGCGGAGATATCCGCGAAGCTCGCGCTCCAGCTGAGAAGCGAGCACTTGGACGAACAACTCGGCCTGCAGATCGTCAAGAATCTGTTTTATGTGGGGAAATGTTTCTGTGCGCTTGAATACCGGCCCCATCGAGAAGCTGGAGATGCCACGCTGGATGATGTCGCGGATGAAGGGGATAGCAGCGATGATGATGGTGATGCAGCTGGCGAGGACCCCGAAGTTGAGGTGCAGGTTGAGGATGACACGCAGCACCCGCTGTCGCGGCTGTTCTCCAGACTCTCCTTCCAGACACGTTCAGCGCTTATACGTCGGCGCAACAAGGCGAGAAGTCCAGTACGTTCCTTCAAGTTTTCGCGCAGTTCCTCCTTCATCTATCTCTGATCACTATGGTACGTACAGGAGAATTGGGCGCAACAACCACTCGCAGTGCTGAAGTGGTTCGCGGCAATGGTATCGTACATGGACGCGGAGCTCGTCGAGCACTTCCTGCCACATATACTAAACCCGGTCTACCGTATCGGTGACGACGACACGATCCGCGACTCGCAGATGGGTGAGTCGCATTGCATCATCTCCGCGCAGAGTACTGAAACCCAGTGACCGTAGAGGAATTGAGGACGATCGCGACAGAGTTGCAAGACCTGGTGCAGAGTAAAGTTGGCACAACGAAGTTCGCGAACGTCTACAACAGTATCCGACAGAAGACCATAGGGGTCAGGCGAGAGCGCAGGGCAGCGCGCGCTATTCAGGTACGTGCGATTGTGATGGTCATGGGTCGTACTGCTGTCCTTCAACTGGCTCTATAGACTACCACGAACCCTGAAGCTGCGGCAAGGAGGAAACTGCATAAGAATGTAGTTAAGAAAGAAAGCCGGAAACGCAAGAACGAGACATTCATGTGAGGCATGTCGCTATCTGTACAGGCTATGCATTGACCGCATGTTCGTAGGCAACACAGAGGTAAACCAAAGCGTAGGAGGGAAGAGTGAACAGAGAGCTGCAGTAGGTAGTTCTCATGAGGGGCGTGTATGTGCATTGTACTCGGGTACTCTTCCTCGTACCACAAGGATACACCGTGGATTTCCTCCTTCAGCAGATCTTCTACGGATGGTCTAGCCACCTTTCCATGGGGTAGCTTCGTGAACGCCGTCTGATCGTCTGTGTCGCAGACTTCGGGGCCCAGAGTTCGATCTCGTGTTGCTGCGGTAAGTCCTATGACTGCTGATATCCAAACCGTAAATTGTGAGGCTTTGTTTTCGTATGCACTCCGAACAAGCTGATATATATCAAGACAAGGCTTGATCTCCCTCTATCCAAGCCACCACACCCTGTACTCTACGCTTGGATTGACCCACCGCAGTGATGCCTCATCGGACTCCGGCTTCATGACTCCTCGTGAAGAACCAGACGCAAATCATGGCGATGGTCTTTCTGACTCCGACTATGCCTTGCGTAGACGGAAAATGCTAGACATCATCAACGCTCTCCATCAAACCGGGTTAGTCTCGCTCATTTTGGGGGATGATGATAAATTCATATATAGCCTGCAGTGCTCATATGGATATCGACGTCCCAGTCGAGTCGTCGTGGTTATCGGCTTCCAGAACGCCGGAAAGTCGTCGCTCATCCAGTCGATCACCGGGATAAGGCTGCCGCGCGCGTGCGCTCAGTACGTGCACCAGGTTCGTCCACTCAGTTCGGACGATATTTCAATGCGTCTACTCAGATGACAAATAATGTAGATGTCCTACGGAAGTACGCATGTCGTACTCGGCGGAACCATGGCAGTGCACGGTCTTTCTACATATACTGACAGACCAGGACGGTCTAGCACTTGGTCAAGCCAGAAACGTGTGCAGGCTGCGACGGATGAGGACCTCGGCCCTCTCGCCCGTCTGATTGCGGACGAAATGAGAGTGTCAATTGGGCGGTGAAGAAACCTTCAGGAGTAAAGAGAGGAAACGTGCCGGAGCAGAGAAGCTCACCGAGAGGATACTTGTCACTTCGTCGTTCGAAACTGAAACTGAAACTGACAGTTTCGGAGCGTAGTGTCGATCGGGCAGGAGCACTCGGCGAAATACTAGTAGCAGGGCAGACAATACGCTACATGGCCTAGTCCTTCCGTGCGTATGCGTTGTACTCCTCACCAGGCTCGGGAAGGTTGTAGAACTCCTCCGCAAACTCCTTCAGTGGATAGCGCGGCATCTCTGGATACAGCTCGCGCATGTCCAGATACCCAAGCCGTTTCGCATTCGCCAGCGTGTTCTCCTGGAGAACGAGTATGCTGTGCATGTACAGATATCCGTTCCACGACACCTTCACCGTGACTTGTGGCCCGAGCGCACTCGGGTCGGCGGCGATCTCCCGCTTCCCTTCCTCGATGGCCTGTCGGAACGTATCCCGCGTGGCCTGCAGCCGTGGCCGATATCAACATGCTGCATCGCATGACGGTTGAGGCCAACAGCTTACGCGTACGAACTTCTCCCTCAACGCCTCGCCGTCGCCGGAGAGGCGCACCGCGAGCGCCTGCGCCTCTGCCTGCGACGGCGCGTCCTCCCAGACGATGACCGCATGGTGCAGGGTCCGCGGGTCTGCGATGATGCGCGCGACGTGCGTCCCGATGTGGCGGCGGTCGGTGACGAGGGTCTGCACAGAGCCGTCGTCGAGATAGGTATACCCCACCTGCTTCGCCTCGTCGGACATGGAGCTGCGGCTCGGGAGAGGGAGCCAGCCCTGCATCCAGCCTCCGACGTCGACGAAGGTGTACCCGACGCCGAGCGCTTGGATGAACTCCCGTATCTCGAGTTTCTGGATGAAGACGCCACCACGTGTGTGGGTCGTGAAGCCCAGACCGTGGCCCGTGAGCCGGAGATAGCTTGAACACGCACCGTGTCGTGCAGCGCACGGATGCCCTTCGCCCCAGGGGTGCCAAAGTCGGAAGGGACGACGCGCTTCACCCCAGCCTCCTTCGCTGCGCGGAAGATGTCTTTCTGCTCGCGGATCAGCCAGCCGGGCACGGCGCTGATGAGGACGTCTACGTCGCGGAGGACAGCCTCCAGCTGCTTGACGTCGTCATGTATGTCCCCAATGCGGACCTCGACCCCTCGCCGTGCGTAGAGCTTGTGTCGCCGGCGTGCTCGATGAGGATGGGTGGACGAGCGCTGCAAGGCGCTGTCATAGGCAGAATACGTGGGTAATCAGTGAGGATAGTATGGGTACTCGTGTTGCAAGATGTATGTACGTACGAAGTTCCCGGACTTGAGGAGACCATCCACGATGCTTCTGCCGGTGTTTCCGGAGGTGCCGACCACGAGTACGAGCGGTTTCGCATTTTCTTGAGCCATTGCACGCAATACGGAGGCGTGGAGAACTGTGTGCCGTTCAGCACGTTTGACAGCCTTATAAGCATTCGGACTGTCCATCGCCGTTTGAAGGAGAAAGCTGCGGGGTGCAGTCCCGATCAAGCGGCTTACCAAGCTAATACCAGTGGACCAGTGGTTTGTCAGACAGCAGCCCGTTCCTAGTATACGAAAGGCAGTACTATCATCTCATGGTGGAATGCACCTCACCAGTGGCCCTGTGCCTATCACGCCATGTACGCAGCTCTACTGCAAGATTCGTCAGCACACCAGAAGCAGTCAGCACGGTACTAGTATGGACGCCACTCACAGTGGGCGAGATCTTCCGACCGACAGTCATTCATGCCAGGACCGACCTGGTACCTCTCCCGCGTGCAGTGTTGTCACGGTGCAAGAAACGTGCATGTCCAGCGGAGTGACCTAGGAGCGGCATTGGGTACTTCACATTCCGATCATGCCACACCCAGCAAGTGGAGAGGATATCTTTCATACTGTGTGATTCGGTGCCAACAACACTATGTATCTTGGCGTATGCGGATGAGGGTCGTAAAGTCGGCATTCAGAGAGCGTGTTTTTCGGCTCGCAACGACAGCGATATCTGAGTTACGTCTATGCTATAGTGCATGTGCATGACGACTCGTCGGTGATAAAATCCGGTTCATAACCACTGTCACTTACGCACATGGCTTAGATAGTCCTGCAAGCTTGCATTGCTAACATGAAGAGGGGGAGGGCCTTGAGGATCTCTGGGGAAACGATCATTTGAGTGGATTAAGCGCATAATGCGAAGTCATAGCCCACTTAATCTGCGATGCAAGCAGGAGTCAGTACCTCTCGACCTCCCTTCGCCGGTTCCGGGGATGGATTTGGCCCGAGCCTTGAGCGTGAGGACGTTACGCTGGATGCAGTGTACAATGGCTGCCAGAGCGTCGCGACATGCAAAGTGCGTGCAGGGCTCGCGATGACGACGGGTGCGTCATCTCCGAGGACGCAGTTCCAGGTACCACATCGCATAGCCGGCGACGGGCCGCCGTCTTCGTGAGTAATCAGACATTCACCTACTACTGAGGCGGCGTATGCGTGAGAGCAGCTTCGAGTATGTTGGCGGAGGGTCGTGGTGTGCGTGCGTGGCCACGGCGATGGAATGAAAGAACATGGTCGTCCAACGGAAAGGACAAGGACAAGGGGGGTACTCACTCAGCTAAATACGTCCTCTTCCGAGTCTCTCGTGCAGTCCATGTCTCCGTGGAGGTCATCCCCAATGACGAGCAAATGGGAGGCGGGCCCGAGGTGGGCACGATGGCCGAGACGTCCGAGCGGCGTTCATGTCGGCAGAGCTTCGAGTTCGCGAAGCCGAGGACGATCCGGGAGTATTTGTGGGAATATCCCGGAGTAGGGTGTGCGGTGGTCCGTGGAGGACGGGTTGACCACGCGCAGGCAAGGTTTGTACGGCGGCGGTGTCAGCGCTGTAGCCTGTCAAGCTTGTCTGTACGTGTGTGTGTGGAGCCGGTAAGTCTAAATGATAAGGTCTGTGTTTGGATCGTGCGAATGGGTATGGGCTTACTGCGTATGTGTTTTCGGCTCGGGCAACGGAAGATTGGACCGTGTGTACGTAGCTGTCGGCATGTCAGAGTGAGGATGCTCGGACGGGGGAGGTGCCCGCATGGACACGTCCCGGTACACATGCCGGTCGAAGGTCGGTGTCATTGCATGCACGGAGCTCCTCGAGGTCGTAGCTTGAGTTCCCGGCTATATTTAGGAGATAGCAGTGGCTAATCTGGGAGTAGAGTTGCTTCGAAGCTGCTGCTGGAGGTAGATACCGCCCGCCCAGGTACTGCTGTCCAGCTATTCCAGTTGTTCGAGATGGTGACGTGTATCAGAGAAGAAAGTCTAGTGTTATCTCGAGCAGCAACACGTAGTGGACGCCGCGAGGTGAGAAGAGTAAACACGGGGGATATCGTCATGGCCTTGAGAAGAGAGAAGGATAGCGGCGGCAACGGCCGGGAGCGTGATGGGATCAGGTGTCGATCTCAGTACAGTGCTGGCTGAGAGGCTGCTGTGTTCGCAGTGTCGCACCTCCGCCGACGTGCACGAAACGAGCTCGCGTGATAGTCGTCCTATAACAACCGCATGGTCGCACAAGCAGCTGCTCCTCTTTCTGATCTCCCAGTCCGATAGCCGCCCTACCGTCGACGTACTACCAGCAGCGCATATATTCGCCTTCCCCGTCGCCCTGCGCGATGTTCCTCGTCGACCCCTCCGCGCTCTCCCCCGACCTGAGCCTCTGGGCCATGATGCGCTCCGCCATGCAGCTCCTCCACCATGGCCTCCTCTGCTTGACCGCCTTCTTCGCCTCTACCAATGTCCTCTCCAACGCTCAAGCAGGTGTCCAGGGAGTCTCCGCGCAGTATCTCTTGGGTCTCGGTGAGTCGCCGTTGCGTACGGGATGTGAATGCGGGTGTTCACGCCTAGGGCAACGTGTAGGCATTGGGGACATCACCGGGTAGCTATCCCTTCAGCTGCTTGCTCTAGACCGCGTGTGCTGAGCGTGTCGTGACCAGTCCGGTCGTGGAAACGAACATGATGGTGAGTCTCCTCTTTCCATTGCATGCTCGGACCTGTTCTCTGCAATTCCTACAACGCGCCAATTTGCACCCTTGCAAGCACACGCGCGACGCAAAGGCACAAGGCACGGAGCGCATATAGTGATGGGAAATGCCTGGGCGGAAACACTGTCGAGCTCATGTCTGTTCGCACGTGTCCTGGATGGTCTTGAGGTGGCGAGGTGCACTCGTCTGCCCACGCCAGAAGTTGGTTTCGTTGCAACGGCACTTTCTGCGTGCCCAGGATATCGCATTGTGGTCAGGCTGCTGCCTGCACAAGGCTGGGTTGCACGCTTCTCGTACGTGTCAAGGCAGCTTCGTGCGCTGGATATGTCCGCGCAAGTGAGAATCACGGACTTATCAAGTCCCTCGGCGTCGCCGGGAACCAGAAGACGTCATAGACCCGGCGTGGTTATCCCCGGAGATGTTGCCCTGACTTCGTATTCTCCGTCGAATGCTCGCATACAACTATCTTCAGGGGGATTTGATGGTGACCGGCGACGGCGATAAGCTGCACGAGCGGGTCCGGGGCAGTCTCGTCGATCGAGCTTGGGTTGAAACCTCCCAAACAGTATCGAGCTACCGTGACTGTGAACAGAGCGCTGACCCTTGGCTCTTCACCGTGCAGGGGTATGCCAGCCTCGCGCAGACGGACACCGGGCTGCACATGCGCCAGCGCAGCCGCGCGTGGATCGTCGCCGACGCGTCCAACGCGTCCAACCGCATCGTCTTCATCAACGCCGACATCGCGATGGGCGACACGGGCGTGCGCCGCTCGATCGTCGCCGCGCTCTCCGCGCAGTACCCGGGCCTGTACAACAACGCGAACATCGCGCTCGTGTCGACGCACCAGCACAGCGGCGTCGGCGGGTACCTCGAGGACCTCCTCCCGCAGATCACCTCGCTCGGGTACGTCAAGCAGACCGCGGACGCCATCATCGCGGGGACGGTGCTTGCAGTGCAGCGCGCGCACAACAGCCTCGCGCCCGGGAGTCTGAGCTTGGGCAACACGACCGTGCTCGACGGGAACAGGAACCGCTCGCCGAGTGCGTACCTTGCGAATCCGGCGGACGAGCGCGCGAGGTATGAGTACGACCAGGATAAGGACTTGATGCTGCTGCGTTTCGATGACGCGAGCGGGAACGCGAGGGGCTTCTTGAGCTTCTACGCTGTGCACGGGACGAGCATTTACGAGGTAGGTCGTGCGCCGTGAGGGATAGATATCTGCGCATGCTGAATCGCTGCCAGAACAACACGCTCGTCAGCAGCGACAACAAGGGCATGGCTGCGCACCTGTACGAAGGTCGGTCGCTTGGGTCCGCCCAGTTCAACTATGTCAACTGACCGTCGAACCAGCCATGGTCGAGCCGGACGCGATGCCCGGCAACAACACCTTCGTCGCCGGCTTCACACAGTGTAGGTTTCGGTTTCCGCGCGTCTCCCGTCTCCGAGCTGCCCGATACTTAGTACTTACCTCCCATGACCCACGACAGCCAACGTCGGCGACACCAGCCCGAACACGTACGTTCACCCCGTTCACCCCGTGCACGCGTGCGCACGCGCACGAGCCATATGTGATGTACTCACGAACACTCACGAACTGCCAGTTTGGGTGCGTACTGCGAGAGCCCCGGCGAGCCCTGGGACGGCCAGCTGTGCGAGTTTGAGCACTCGACGTGCGGGAACAGGACTGAAGACTGTCACGGGCGGTGCGTCCCCCTCCCCTCCCCCCCTCCCTCATGCTTAGCCGTCTTCCCTGCATCACCTCTTACCTCGCTCATGCTCATGCTCATGCTCATGCTTATGATGATTGATGATTGTGACGATTGTGCAGCGGCCCCGGGTTCCGCGACTCGAACTTGGGCTACGAGTCGAACAGGATCATCGCTCAGCACCAGGTCGACGGGGCGAAGACGCTCATGGGCCAGAGCCTGCCTGCCGTCAGCGGCCCGGTCAAGTACGTGCACACGTACGTGAACATGAGCTTCCGCGAGTTCGAGCTGCCGAATGGCACGACGGTGCGCACGTGCCCGCCGGCGATGGGGTATTCGTTCGCGGGTGGCACGACGTGAGTGGTTTGCTTGCGCGCACTTTGGGTGCGAGGGGTGCGGGATGGTCTGGCTGACGTGTTTGTTGGACGGACGTTGGGTGCAGGGACGGGCCGGGCGCTTTTGACTTTGTGCAGGGTGATAATTCGACGAGTCAGTGAGTAGCTTGGGACCTTGCTTCTCGTATTCGTATGAGGCTAATATCTCGCAGGAATCCATTCTGGGAAATCGTCAAGGGTGAGCAAAGACTCCGGGATTAAATGTCTGGTTGAACGAAGATGCTCACTCGCTTCCAGGCGCTGTGACTCCCTTGCCCAACCAAGAGCAGATTGACTGCCAGGCCCCGAAGCCGATCCTCTTCAACACCGTGCGTGCCCCATTTCCTTCCACAAACACCAAAGAGGCAAAGAGAGGAGACAGACACTGACGGTTCCGCGCCCAGGGCTTCGCCCACTGGCCGTACGAATGGTCGCCCAGCACGGTCGACGTCCAGATGCTCCGCGTCGGCAACCTGGTCATGCTCGTCATGCCCGGGGAGCTCACGACGATGTCCGGGCGGCGCATGCGCGAGGCGCTGCGCGCGCGGCTCATCGCGGAGGGCGTGCTGGGCGAGGACGCGTATGTCGTCGTTGCGGGCCCGGCGAATACGTATGCGCACTATGTGGCGACGCGCGAGGAGTATGCGGTGCAGCGGTACGAGGGCGCGTCGACGATCTTTGGGCAGTGTGAGTGTTTCTTTTTGGTGGTGGTGGTGTTCCGATGGGCTGTTGTTATGTTGCCGTGGCTGATTGCGAGTGTGAAGATACTTTGGAGGCGTATATCGTGCGTATACCTGTCTCTTTTTTGGTTTGGTTGGCGGGCTGGTGTGCTGATGTGCTGTGGCGTCACAGGACAAGTACTCCAGCTTGGTGTCGTACCTGGCCGACAACGCGACTGGCCAGCCCGAGTCCGACCCTGCACCCGCGAACCAGACCGGCTCGGCGATCTCGCTCCAAGTATGTATCCTTTCGTTTCGTTTCGCTTCGTTGTGCGAGTGCGCTGTGTCTCTGGTTTGGTTTGTGTCGTGCTCATGCGTTGTCTTGTCGTCGTCGTCGTCGTCGTCGTGCAGACTGGCGTGGTGTTCGACTCGGCGGGCATTGGCCATAGCTTTGGCGACGTGAAGACTGATGTGCGCAACGCGTCGTCGCCGTACAAGGCTGGAGAGGCTGTCATCGCCACGTTTGTCGGGTGCGTCATCCGTATCCGTCGTTGCTATCTCCATGTGCTGACCCTGACCTGTATACGTGACTGTATTGATATGTAGTGCGAACCCTAGGGTGAGCTTGACTCTGTCGGTTCTGGGTACTGCGATATGGGTGTACTGACAACACGAACATGGACGCAGAACAACCTCCGTCTGGAGCAGACGTTCCTGTCTGTAGACCAGCTTGTGAACGCCCAGTGGAAGGCCGTGCGCTCGGACTCGCATCCGTCGACGACGTACCAGTGGGCGCGGGATAGCACCGTGAGTGGCGTCCTAGTAGCGTCTTTGCCTTTGCGCTGGCGTTGTGTTATGTGACAGTGCCGTCTCAACTCACCTCTCTTCCTCTCTTCCTCGTTAGATTCTCGGTACGAGCACCGTGAACATCACTTGGGTCGTCGAAAGCGGGACTCCTTGTACGTTTCCCCTCCTCTGCATCTCCACTCTGTCAGCTCGCAGTGCTGACTGTTCTTCGCGTTTTTCGCATTCGCAGCTGGGACCTACCGCTTGACGTACTACGGCGACAGCAAGTCGATCGGCGGCTCCATCACGCCCTTTGTCGGGCACTCCTCGAACTTTACGATCTCGTCATGATCTCTCCCTCTCTCTCTCTCTCTTTCTCTCTCTCCTCTCTCTCTTATCGCCATGTGTTACGTGTTGCGTGCTGTGCTGTGCTGTTAGTTAGTTAGCTGTTGGTTGTCGGTTGTTGCTCAGGCTGCCTGGATCACTCTGCCACTCTGTATACCACCTTTGCATGTTATCGGGCCTCGTGTGGGGCCCTTTGTGTTGACTCTTGACTCTTGACTCTTGCCGGAACTATCATTCAAACATAGCCGGCCGCTGCCGCGCTCGGCATTGCCTCGCGTCGCGTTCTCGGAAAGGATGTGGGTCCGTGTTGTTGTTATTATCACCACCACTGATGCCGAGTTCGCACCCTCCGCCAAGCTACAACTACTCTCACTCTTCCTGAGCCTCTGTCAATGGTTAGCATCAAGGTCGGTCAGCGCCCAGCGCTCAGCACCAGTACTGTTGATATACATATTGGTATATGGGTATGTTTTTTTTGGCTTGGCTTGGCTTCAGGTGAGTGATGTGCTTCGATGGACCGGACCGGAGGGACTTACTTATCGACTGTGAGCTCGGGGACAGGAGTTTTCATCCAAAAGGCATGCATGGATCATGATATGTGCCAGTGTCGCAGCTCGGTTTGGACGGGGATTCAGATACTGGTGGGGTGCGCCATGAGATGTTGGTGCCCTTGCCCCGTTCAGCGACGTCTGTCGAGCTTTGAAGCTTGAAGCTTGAAGATTGAAGCGACCGCCGTCTATGAGGGGCGAGCTCGTTAGCACGGTACTGCCGATGGAGGAGCCCCACTTGTCTCCCGATCTGCTGTTGGAAATAGGTGGGTCCCCCTGGGAACGCACCTGGAATACAAGCACATCGCGTTCATCCTGAAGGCTGAGCCTTGCGAGCCGGATCTGAGTGGGTAGGTCGAGGTCGATGGGTATATAAACGTTCGGTGCATTGCCAGTGGGGGAGCAGAATTTCTGCTCTCTCTGAATTTTGAAACAAATCTGAGTCCTGGACGACAAAAGAGCTCCATCCCGACTTGACATGGCGACCATCTTCACACCCGCTCCTCCTCCGCCCACCCCGCTCGGCCGCTACCGCCAGCTCTCGCCCCTCGCGGGCATCCATGTCTCCCCGATCTGCCTTGGGGGCATGAGCCTCGGCGACAAGTGGGCTCCGTACGGCATGGGCGCGATGGACAAGCAGTCGAGCTTCGGGATGCTTGATGCGTACTGTACTATGAGGCTGGGGGTAACTTTGTTGACACTGCGAACAGCTACCAGGACGGGAGCTCGGAGGAGTTTATTGGGGAGTGGATGGAGAAGCGCGGGGTAAGGGACCAGATGGTCGTCGCTACGAAGGTGCGGTGATGCCCCGAATGATGGAATGGATGCAATGCTGCCAGTGTCTGCATGCGGCTGACGGATATGCGATATGCGGGCATGATGGGTGTAGTACTCGGCGAACATGAAGCGCGGCGCGACGGACGTGGCGCAGAAGGTCACGGTGCAGTACGTCGGGAACAACGTCAAGTCGATGACGATCTCCCTCGACGCGTCGCTCAAGAAGCTGCGCACGCACTACGTCGATATCTTCTACGTCCACTTCGTGAGTGTCGCAGTGCCTCGTTTAAAGTTGTTTATTATTGACAGAGTGCGATGTGCTATGCTCACCTGATCCGCAGTGGGACTGGGAGACATCTGTGGAGGAGATCATGAACGGCCTGCACAACCTCGTCGCGTCTGGCAAGGTTCTCTACCTGGTACGCACTGGCACGCTGTCACTGCTTGGATGTTGACGTGTATGGTGTCCGAGGCTTACCCTCGCCGATCAGGGCATCTCGGACTCGCCTTCGTGGGTCGTCTCCAAGGCCAACTTGTACGCGCGGATGACGGGCAAGACGCCGTTCTCGATTTACCAGGGCGACTGGAGTGTTCTCCGGCGCGACCTCGAGCGCGAGATCGTCCCTATGGCCAGGGCTGAAGGTACGCCCTCCCCCCCCCCCCCCGCCGCGGTCGTGTCACATCGACCCAACGTCGCGATGCTGAAATGACTTGCTTGCAGGTTTGGCCTTGGCGCCATTCGACGTGCTCGCGGGAGGCAAGATCCGCACTGACGAAGAGGAAGAGCGGCGCCGCCAGACTGGGGAGAAAGGTCTGTTTTCTGCACTGAGCTTGCCGCGTAGTGTCCTGGCTGACGTTGGTGTACAGGCCGCACTGTGATGGGGGACTGGGAGCGCACAGAGAACGAGCGCAAGATCTCCAAGGCTCTCGAAGAGGTCGCCAAGCAGGTCGGGGCGAAGAGTATCCAGGCTGGTCAGTGGTCAGTCCTTCCGTCGACGGCTCATATGATGCGAGGCTCAAACTCGTCTGCTGTCTGGATACCGTGACCCCTCTTGCTCATAGTGGCCATTGCGTATGTGATGCAGAAGACCCCCTACGTCTTCCCCGTCATAGGCGGGCGCAAACCCGAGCACCTCCGTGCGAACCTCGAGGCCCTCAACATCACGCTCACGAGCGAGCACTTCAGGCAGCTCGACAGCGTCCTCCCGTTCCCGCCTATGTTCCCGTATATGATGATTGTGAGTTCGACGCGTCTTCATGGCACATCGGTACTAGTGCGGAGTCTCACCGCGTTTTACCAGGGCGATGGCTCGGAGCCGAGCCACAGCATCAGGAATGCGGCGGTGATCGATGTGTGGCCCCGTGCGCAGGCGATTCGTCCACAGTGAAGGAGGTTGCCCGCGGGTTCTGCTTGAAGCCCGCACAAAGTCGCTGATGCGGACAGGAGACGGGCGTCTAGAGGTGTCATGTTCTTATCGCTCGTCCACGATGTTGGCAATGCAAGCTTGCAGGCCCAAGCCATGTACGTAAGTGACAGGGGTTATAAACCAGATTTCACTATCGACGAATCACTATGCACTATAGCATATGATACTCAGCGATCGCTATCATTGCAAGCCGAAAAGCACGACCTCTGGGAATCTCAGATTTTGAACTTTGCGACCCTCAGGCCTCACCGGCATACGCCAAGATCACTATCGCATAGTGTTGTTGGTACTGCTATGTCACACGGTATGGAAATTATATTCTCTTCTTGTTCTATAGGGTGTGGCTAATCGGATTGTTTAGTACCCAATGCCCCTCCTAGGTCTTCACACTAGACATGCACGTTCCTTGCACCGTGACAACACTGCACGCGGAAGAGGTACCAGATCGGTCCTGGCATGAATGACTGTCGGTCGGGAAATCTAGCCCACTGTGAGTAGCGTCCATACTACCGTGCTGACTGCTTCTGGTGTGCTGACGAATGTTGTAGTAGAGCTGCGTACATGGCGTGATAGGCACAGGGCCACTGGTGAGGTGCATTCCACCATGAGATGTTACTGCCTTTCGTATACTAGCACACAGGAGGAACGGGCTGCTGTCTAACAAACCACTGGTATTAGCTTGGTAAGCCCCTTGATCGAAATTGCACTCCGCAGCTTTCTCCTTCAAACGACGATGGACAGTCCGAGTGCTTATAAGGCTGACAAACGTGCTGAACGGCACACAATTCTCCACGCCTCCGTATTCGTATTTCGTGAAATGGCTCAAGATAATGCGAAACCGCTCGTACTCGTGGTCGGCACCTCCGGAAACACCGGCAGAAGCATCGTGGATGGTCTTCTAAAGTCCGGGAACTTCGTAAGTACATCTTGCCTCACGAGTACCCATACTATCCTCACTGATTATCCACGTATTCTGCCTATGACAGCGCCTTGCAGCGCTCATCCGCCCATCCTCATCGAGCACGCCGGCGACAGAAGCTCTACGCACGGCCGGGGTCGAGGTCCGCATTGGAGACATACATGACGACGTCAAGAAGCTGGAGGCTTTACTCCGCGACGTAGACGTCCTAATCAGCGTGCCCGGATGGCTGATCCGCGACCAGAGAGACATCTTCCGCGCAGCGAAGGAGGCTGGGGTAAAGCGCGTCATCCCTGGCGACTTTGGCACCCCCGGTGCGAAGGGCATCCGTGCGCTGCACGACATGGTGCGTGTTCAAGTTATCTCCGGCCCACGGTCTGAGTTTCACGACCCTCACACATGGTTGCGTCTTCATTCAGAAACTCGAGATACGGGACTTCATCCAAGAGCTCGGCGTCGGGTATACCTTCATTGACGTCGGAGGCTGGATGCAGGGCTGGCTCCCTCTCCCTCGCCGCAGCTCCATGTCCGACGAGGCGAAGCAGGTGGGGTATACCTATCTTGAAGACGGCTCTGTGAAGACCCTCGTCACCGACCGCCGCCACATCGGGACGTACGTCGCGCGCATCATCGCAGACCCGAGGACCTTGAACCACGCGGTCATCGTCTGGGAGGACGAGCCGTCGCAGGCAGAGGCGCAGGAGCTCGCTGTACGCCTCTCCGGCGACGGCGAGGCGTTGAGGGAGAAGTTCGTACGCGTAAGTTGTCTGCCTCAACCGTCATACCATGCAGTATATTGATATCTGCCACGGATGCAGGCCACGCGGGATACGTTCCGACAGGCCATAGAGGAAGGGAAGCGGGAGATCGCCGCCGACCCGAGTGCGCTCGGGCCGCAAACGAAGGTGTCGTGGAACGGGTACATGCACAGCATGCTCGTTCTCCAGGAGAACACGCTGGCGAATGCGAAACGGCTTGGGTATCTGGACGTGCGCGAGCTGTATCCAGAGATGCCGCGCTATTCATTGAAGGAGTTTGCGGAGGAGTTCTACAACCTTCCCGAGCCAGGTGAGGAGTACAACACATACGCACCAAAGAACTAGGCCACGTAGCGTATTGACTACCTTGTATCTTGTTGTGTTAAATTGACGATACGCTCCGAAATGGCAGCTGTCCTACCGCGAGCGGTCGATTCCAAACCACAACTTCCCCTCGAAGTCTAACCGCTTTGGTTATGCTTTCGGGCTGCGCGCTTGTCTGTCGGGAATAGCGTCCGTGTGCCCAGAGCACATCGCCAGAACTGGGTCGTTATGTGCGCGTAGTACTTGTGCTGCGAGGATTTCTCCAGGTGCTAGACAGCTATATCACTTCAAGGTTAGACCGTGACAATTCGCTGCGTGGTCGGGGTTAGTGATTATGTCAGCGGATGAGAGCGTCATTTGACTCCGCACTATATCACGCACTATATTAGCGTCAGTGGCTGCTTCTATGCCAATCATCATCCTAAGGCGGCCATGCTCGACATAAATACCTCCGTGCTGCGCTTGGTGCAGATCCCCCATCCTCCTCGTCGCCTTTGCAGAGCTCGTCATCATGTCGCACATCCCAGCCGAGGTCGCAGACACCAAGCCCGTCGAGAAGATCCATCCTGACAACCTACCCGCCGGGAAAGACCCCGACAATGTCGTCGCCGCACTCGAGGCCCTGCTGAAGCATTCGGAAGAGCAGGACGACGTGAAGAACGCGATGCACGCCCCGATGCATCAGCTGTACAATCTCCCGCTCGTCCATAGGCTTCTACCTGGGCTTGAGGATCTCGCGACTCGTTATCATGTCGGAAACTACGTGATTGTCAGGGCGACTGGGGAAAGAATATTTGAGAGTATGCCAATATATCCTCGGTGAGTCAATGAACTACTATCTCTCATCTGCCCCCTCTTCCCCCGGTTGCCGAGCCGACCTGGTGCTTCTGTCTGCCTTTCCGGAGACAGCTGTGACGGCCATGGATCGTGCTGCAAGGGGTCAATTCGAGTAGTGAGTAGGAACCGGCATTAGACAGGTGGTGTTCTTCGTTCGGACTAGCTCTTTATGACGCATAGTGGATAAATCGCTCACTCCACCGACTTTTGTGTCCTTACCCCGCATTGTTATTCCCGCCCCTTTGCTGACCTGTTGTGACAGGCTCGGAATGCATCTCCTCTTTTACGGCGGCACGCAAATCAAACTTCTGCATAACCGCACGGTCGAGTCGGTGTTGAAGGATCTTACTGTCAGGGTAAGTGGCTCTAACACAAGTACAGACCAGAGGAATATTGACGTAGATTTCGCATGTAGCAAGGGAAGGTGTACGACTCGCCGGAGTCTGTTAAGTCCATCCCGTCCTTCATCAAGACGTACTCGATTGGCTTGGACGAGCTGGAGCAGCCAGATATCAGCAAGTACAAGACATTCAACGAATTCTTCTATCGGTGAGTCAGTGCAAGATTGCTCGATGAGTGTCGTGCATGGCAAGCTAACGGATCCGAGACAGGAAGCTGAAGCCGGGCGCACGACCAGTCCAGAACGCCGCGGATCCGAATGGCTTCTGCAGCGCCGCTGACTGCAGGTTGACCGTCTACCAGACTGTTAGCGCGGCTACGGAGTTTTGGTAAGGTATCAACCCTTCATTACACTGCGATTAAAATTCATGGCGCGCCAGGATCAAGGGCAATAACTTCACGATTCCTCGACTTCTCGGTGTCGCGCCGAAGTCAGAAGAGGCGCGTATGTTCGAGGGTGGCAGCGTTGCTGTTTTCCGGTATGAGGCTTGCACACTCCGCTGTCGACTTCGAACTCAATTTTTCCATAGCCTGGCTCCTCAAGACTACCACCGCTTCCATAGCCCTATCGACGGAGTTGTAGGTGAGACCACAGACATACCCGGACAGTATTATACTGGTAGGTGCCCCATAAGCTGGCCTGTCCTTGATGCTGATCGCATGCTGCAGTGAATCCTCAAGCCGTGAACGAGCCAGGCTTCGACGTCTTCACCGAAAACAAACGTTCCGTTCTGTACATGACGCACATGCAATCCGGTGCTCCGATTGCCTTCGTGGCTATCGGTGCCATGCTGGTGCGTAGCCACTCTCATATGTACATGCCGAGGCTCACAACATCTCTTCAGGTTGGAACTATAGTCTGGACAAATGGAGGCAAGAAGGGCTCGGTCGTGAAACGCGGCGACGAGCTGGGGTACTTCGCTTACGGCGGGAGCACCATCGTCGTGTTGTTCCCGAAGGGACTCATACAGTACGCACCGTCTCTATCGGTTCCCATACCAGGCTGATGATGAGGCCAAAATAGGTTCGACGACGACCTGATAAAGAACTCGACAGCTCCAATCGAGACCCTCGTCAAGGTTGGGGACTCGCTCGGGCATAGCGTGCTTCCTGTAGACGGCTTCGATGCAGCTGCAGTCCTGCGGAGCGCGGATGGCACCACGGGAGACGGCGAAGGGGGAAGGTTTGGCATGCTGAGGCGACTCGCGGAGAACTGCCGTGTGTTATAGGTAAACCTTGAATGCCTGATGGACAGATGACTGTTGTACGAGTACGACACCATGTGTACGCCGAGATGTTGACTCTGTCTATAGCCCGGGGACAATGTAATCTTACTTCCGTTCGCTATCTCACTCGACGGAGCGGCGCGACCCGAGGACAAAGGTGCGTAGCGAGTTGTATAGTTTGTGTCGGACGGTCTAACGATGGCGTCCAGAAGTGCGCCCGAGAGCCAATCCTGACTTACCGCAGCACCAATGGCACATCGTGAACGGAACAAACCTTCTAATGCGGTAATCGATTATCGAGTCAACCCCGTACGAAGTGGGCACGCTGCCGAGGCGTGTATCTCTGGGTTTAAGTCGAGGCAGGGTGGTCTGTCTTCCTGTGAGCTTGACCCATCCTCCCTTTTGTGCCTCTCACCATCCACCGCCATGGCAAGCACACTCAACCAGGACATCCTCCCTGTACACCTTTCCATTGTCCCGAGCAGAATCTCCATCCGCAATCTCACGCCGCACACGAGCGGCGCCATCACGAAACACGTCCTCGACAGCGACACCGAAGTCTTGGGCGTCTCGCTTCGTCTCTCCTCGAACGGCGCCGTCGACGCGGTCGCCTTCGCCACCCCGGACGTCGTCTTCTACATCAGCTCGAGTGGGCACCAGAACATCAGCAGCAAGGCCAGGACCGAGCTCAAGCCCGTCTTCGACAATCCGGGTTGCGCTCTTGCAGGGTTCGGGATGGCACGCATTGCTCTGCATCTCTATCGACACTTTGGCATACACGTGCAGGGGGTCGACCTGTCCACTTTGTTCGCGCGGTCGACGAGGGCTCCGCAGACTCCCGCCGAGTTCGCGTCTGATAGGATCCATCCGGACGTCCACAGACATCGGATCCACGCACTGTGGTACCATCACGGGGACAAGGACGTGTGTCTGCGCGCTTGGTTATCTGCCGTGTACGTCTTTCGTTGGTCGTTGGAGCTATGATGTCTTCAGTGCTGATTCTGGTCGTAGGTTGGCTCAAGATTCGTCGTCCGAAATTGATTATGCTGCGAAGGTGTATACACAGAACCTCAAGGACGCAGAGCTGCGGTGCCTCGCGGAGCTCATCATGAATGTCGAACTACTGGAAGTGGCGAAGCCGACACACATGGAGAACGAGTTCGAGCGTGTAGAGGTGGATGCGGACGGGCAGCTCGTCATTCGGAACGCTCGGTTCAGTAACCGAGTGCGAGCCAGCAAACAGGTGCGTAGCTTAGTACCATTAGTACCATTGCTATATTACATCTGTGATGCGAATCCCCTGTGCAGACCTCAGTCGTCCTAGAGACAGCGCATGGGCACACCGTCACAGGTCATGCAGTTCGCGCGGAGGGAAAGGAGACAGGGATCAAGATCGCCGGAGGCAACTTGCGGGGAGGGATTGAGCGCATCCGCGTCATCGGGCGTGAGGAGCTCACTCACTCGGAACTCGCGCGCGACGAGTTCATCCTACTCTTACTCCGCGGGCACATTGCGTCTCTCACCGAGTCGCCGTTCATCCGCCTGCTCTGGTTTCCTCCCACTATCAAGAGCGTGCCGCAAAGATCTCCAGTTGGTTGGGCTAGTGCGACAGAGTTGAGGATTCCGGGTACTGCGTACTCCATGCTCAATGCCTCACAGAAGGAGGTCGTGCATGCCATGTGGTCTGGTCATGAGCAATTGGTGGTCGCTCATGGTACGTTCGCAACACTACTTCTGCCTTCTCTAAAGGACTCTCATTTAATGTGGTCATTTATCCAGGGCCACCGGGTACGGGAAAGACAACGACTATCGCTGCTGCGTTGGAACGATGGGATCGCGACGGAGAGTCTACATGGGTGATCGCACAGTCCAATGTCGGCGTAAAGAACATCGCTCGTACTCTCGTCAAGTACGCCATCGACTTCAAGCTCGTCGTCTCGAAGGAGTTCTATCACGAATGGTGAGCACTTGGGTGGCTCTGGCATGTGAGACATGACTTCTCACTTCTCATACGCTCTCGCAGGCATGAACATCTGTACGAGAGCATCGAGGAACGCCTCATTCGTTCCGACGATCTCTTCTCCGACCGCGTCGAAACTGAGCGCCGTCTCGGCGGTTCGAAGACGATATTGTCCACCATCTCAATGTTGTCTAATCCGGCTCTTGACAACTCCGGCGTGTTGTACATAGCCCCAGTGGAGCGGCTGATCGTTGATGAGGCATCGCAGATCGATTCGTTTGAGCTTATGGTGAGTAGATATAAATTTGGTGCAGCGTCTCGATCTCATGGTCTTTCTTCAGCATCTGTTCCATAAATTCAAGCATTTGGAGACGGTCTGTATGTTCGGGGACCCCAAGCAGCGTAAGTGACGATGCATCAAGAGTACGTTCCGCTACTGATTGCGATGCGTAGTACCTCCGTATGGACAGGAGACTGCCCCGCAAATGAAGACCGTCTTCGACATCAAGCACCTGAAGCCGTCCGCGTATTTCCTAAACACTCAATACAGAATGCCGGTACCGCTAGGGAAATTCATCTCCGAAGAAGTCTACAACTCGAAGTTGAAGTCGGAGCACCGCATCGTCGACTACTCCTGTGTATCGTTCGTCGACGTGCGGAAGGGTCAGGAGCAGTCCGTGGGTTCCAGCTGGAGGGTGAGCACGCCGTTGCGGTTCTGGAAATTTACTGTGCTCCAATGCTAACAGGGATTCTCAGAACACGGAAGAAGTCCATGCCATCGTGAACATTGTCAAGAATTACTACAAGAGCGTCGATTTCTGTATCATAACGCCTTACGATGCCCAGCGCGCAGCCATTGCGGAGCGACTCAAGGCGGAGAATCTCCCTTGGGAATGTGTCTACAACGTCGACAGCTTTCAAGGCAAGCATCATCATCTCGCATTTGCTATTGTATCCTCCAGCTAAAGAGCCCTGTCTTCCCGTCCATATCCAGGTCACGAAGCGGCGTATGTCATAGTTTCTACCGTTCGAACGACTGGCGCCGGATTCCTCAAGTCGCTCAACCGGATGAACGTCATGCTCACTCGATGCAAGGCCGGGATGGTGCTCGTCACCAACCGCATCTTCCTCTGCAACGCAGGGCGCGATACCCTGCTCGGCAAGCTCGCGCAGCGTTGGAGCGCGGCCCGGAGACTCGGCGACGTGTGGATCGATCCTCGCGCCCTCACCGACCGCAGCGCGAGCCTACCTGGAGTTCCAGGGAGGGAGACGTCGAGCTCTCTCTATTCCTTCTCTCCGGGTTCATTACAACCGTCCGAAGAAGGAGCGACAGGACGCTCTGCGAGAGTTGTACCTGGAGCATGGCCAGGGGCCGTGACCTCTCCGGGAGTCCGATCACGGAACCGTCTTAGTCCTCCTCAATTGTGGGGCGAGAGCATTGCAGCCGCAGGATACTCTCGCTCCCAGACACCCACCCAGGTCTATAACCCTACTATCCCTACTAGAGTGCCCCTCTTTTCGCCGCCGTCCTGGTTTTCTGGTACTCCCGATCTACAGACCCGGGTCGATATTCCGGGACTGTCTCCTGGAGACCAGCAGCGGAAGGCCACTACTGGTGCTTGGAAGACGTCGGGGACAAGCTTCGAAGACGAGTTCCCCACGTTAGACTCCGATCATATTCCTGGTACTTGCAAGCAACCTCAGGTCAAGGGAAGGTGGCGGGCAGGGTCGGGAGCGTGCAGGCTATGAGCGAGGGAATGCAGTGTGTTTTGTTCTGAGATAGACTTGAAGCTTGAGTTCTGAATAGAGTAGAATAGATTGAAGGCCTGAGTGAGTTAACCAACACACGTTCTCGCCGTCTTGAGCGCTTGAGCGTTTGTGTGCATGGCGCCAAAGTCATTTGGTCTCTGACGCCGCACCATCACCAGCATTCGCCCAGCTACTACTTCCATCCTTCAAATCTCTTACGCTCACTAGTTGCATCGCAAAATGGGCCTGTTTTAGCGTATCAATCAAGGTTTCAAGCTGCAGAATGCCAATGTCTTGGAAGATTCGGTCAGACGTGCCTCGAGCACCCGGAGCGCAGCGTGCTGCGTCGCGTCGATGGATGCCAATAGGCCTCCCAATGTAGTGACGACGGAAAGTTTGCTGGATGCAGGTAAGTCCTGATTGTTATATGGTGCACATATCCCACCCGGATGTCTGGTTGTTGTTGCCACGTTGGCATGCGTTGGAGGCATGCGTTGGAGGTCAGACTCGGGTATGGAGGCGTACTGCGACCTTAAGGCCGTCGCTGACTCTCGAAGACTGAAGAGAACTCTAGTGAGCTATTAGGTGAGAGAGAACGTCCCTCGTTCATATTGCGTGTATCTAACTGTATCACAAGTACGTGTTGTAGTAGTGTCCTACACTGTTAGATACCGAACAACGTAATCGACTCGTTGCGAAATATCCCTCATAGCTTCTCCGAGTGTGATGTAGGGGATCTCGAACTCGGCCAGTGTACTATGCAACGCCTCGCCATATCGCCGTGGATCCTCCATCGAACGCACTCCGTCGTCCACCAACCACTCCGCCACCGGTTCTAGGACAACTGCACCTTCATATCAGAAGATCCGTCACCAGCATACCAATAAAATCTTGCGTACCGAAGAGCGACTGTCGATAGAATGGCAAGACTACTTGGAAGGTCTCGTCTTCCAACAGCCTCCGTCGTCTCTCCTCCGCTCCCGCAACCGTCGAGGTCCCTGCGTAGACAATAGGATCTACCGCAGACCTGTCGCTCAATATCGGCAGATGTGGATCGGTGCCGTCCTCGTCCGCGAAGATGAGTTTGTTGGCCCTCGTTTCTGCCTCCAGCTGGGCTAGCATGATGGAGTATTGCATATCATATGTGTCGGTGTCGTTACGCGAGAAGCCGTGAGTCTTCATCACGGTTCTCGCCACCTCCTTGATGTACTGAGCCCTGGGGATATGCAGCCTGCGCGCAAGAGCCTCGCATAGGGTAGTTTTTCCACTGGAAGATGGTCCTAGAACGAAGACGGCGTTGTACCGGCCAATAACGCTCCCGCCTAGTTGAAGGGTGATGTGTGGTTGACGATTTTGGCCGCTGGGTAGGGGAGGGACTAGACTCACGACGACTGATCGCTGCAGAATCCGCAGACATCTGTGCCCCAAGGTTCACCAGATGGTCAAGTCCGTATCTCATGCCATATATACTGATCGTCGGCGCTGACAGCCTTCTTTAGGCGCGAAGCCTTGGTGCTGCGGTAGCCCGAGTGTACGTTTCCCACCCACCCCCCTTCCCCAGCTTCCAGCTGAACAGCCCGCTCACAGAGCCCCGACATTGACCATCATGGCCTACGTAGTCCTCCGTGCAAACCCCTCTCCAGACGACACGGAATGGGTCTTCTCCGTGCGTCCCCCGCCTCCTCCAAAGCGCCCTGGAATGGGAATGCATGTCGCGTTCACCGCAGAGGCGATCAAGCTAGGTTGGATCCTCTTTCCGACCAACCGCATCCTGCATTCGGACGACTCGTCAAAATTCATCCTCGCATCTTTCGATGGGCTTCGATTTCCTGATAAACCGCCATCTACGAATCGAGATTACAAGATACGCCTATTCAAGGCTGGTTTCCATCTGAACGGCGTCCAGTATCGATTTTATGGCCATAGTAACTCTCAACTCGTGAGTCTCGAGCAGATCATGTCTGATGGGGTCATGTCTAACTAACTATGTTCAGCGATCAGGAAGCTGTTTCCTACGTGTCGGTACAGATCAAGAGCTTGAACGACACATCAACAGCTACGGAGAATTCGGAAAAATCAAGAACGTTGCCAAGTGTACGCTTCACAAACCATTCCGCCGCGGTCGATCACATTCAGCTCACAGGGCATTGTACAGGCGCGAAGCGAATCGGACTCCTCTTCTCCAAGGCCGAGATCGACTGGATCCTGGATCCCAAGGTTACGGAAGACATCGAGGACATCATAGTCAACGGAGAGAACTTCTCGGACGGGTGCGGGTTGATCGGTCTCAACTTTGCGCGACTCCTTAGCCGTCACAAGGGGCTGCGCTTCCATGGTCGCCCGTATACCCCTTGCGTCTTTCAGATCCGGTAAATGTTACTATTCCCAGCATGTCGACCATGCTCACTGTCAACACAGGTACAAAGGCTACAAGGTATGCGCGACGAGCAATAGAGTGGGAATTTCTATGTCCTCACGTCACAAACGCATTAGGGGGTATTGATGCTCCACCCGGAACTGAACAAAAAATGTGTTGCGCAGTTTCGCGCCAGTCAGAAAAAGTTCCGCGCGACGACAGACAATACTTTCTCAGTTGTCGCATACTCAGTACCCTACGCATATGCTCGGCTGAACAACGAGATCGTCGTACTCCTCTCCAGCCTCGGGATTCCCTCTGAGACGTTCCTACGACGCCAGAGCGAATATCACCAATGGATCCGGGAGGCAACTACTGACTGGCAGGTCGCGTTCAACATCCTCTGTGCACTGAAGCAGTACGAGACAGCAGAACGTCTTCTTTTGGATGGACTCGAGTCTTCCGAAGTGCAGAAGAAGATACGGTCGGTGCAGACAGCGGAGATCGGCTCCTTCAAGAAGAACGACAAGTTCCGTGCAAGGATGATCATACCCAAGTCGCGATTCCTCTTTGGCGTCTGCGATCCGTACGGTGTCCTCAACGAAGGCGAAGTCTATGTTCGGGTCTCTGTTCCTCGCAAGGGAGTTACCACGTTGAAGAATACTGAAGTCCTCGTTGTCCGCAATCCGTGCCTACATCCTGGAGACTGTCTGAAGCTGTGGGCTGTGGATCATCCACGGCTCTCGCACCTGGTTGATTGCATCGTCTTCGCGTCGAAGGGACGCCGCGCTGCACCAGCTATGAGTGCGGGAGGCGATCTTGGTGAGTCATTCTTCACGTCGTCCAATGCTCGCATCACTCATTAGATACAGATGGGGACGAGTACACGGTTATCTGGGATCCCGACTTCGTACCCCGGAAGGTTGCAGAGGTGCGTACTCGTAGCACCGCCGAATGGTATCAGATTTTACTCGTTTGCAGTCATACACGTACCCCGCTCTCAAGGAACATACCGTGCTCAACGTGACTAGGGAAGACTTAGCGCGACACTTCGCGTCGTATAACACGTCAGTACTGATCGATTATGGACTCCGACGACCCCAATCTGATGTGATCTTGTAGCATGGCCCTTGCGCGAATAGTGAACCTTCATAGCAAGTGGGTTCGCTATAGCCCAAAGGGCGCGATGAGCGACGAATGCCAGGATCTCAATGCCCTCCACTCTCTCGTCGTGGATGGCGGATCTGTCAAGATCCCCGATCGACTCTTGCAACCGCCGACTAACCCTGATGTTCCGTTCATCCTCGATTTGCTTCGAGAGGCCGCGAAGTCGTTTCACGACGAGTTTATGCAGGCCGCAGAGATATCAAGAGAACAGGATGGCGACGTAGTGGACTCTGAGGACTTGCTGGTCGGATTGCTGACTTCTGACAAGCTGGCGGTTACAGAATACGAGTTGGCCATGATGGCGGTGCGATTCGCTATGAAGTATAAACTGGACATCCACAAGCATCTTGGCCATATTGACTTCAGTGCATTCTCTACGGCGGAGAAGCATGCCTTCAGCTTCCACCTAGGTCTGACCCCGCAGAAAGACCCATATGTCTGGAACAGGTATGAGTGGATTTACTGGACAAAAATGCCACAATACCGAGCGCCTGCCACTCTTTGCGCCCTATTGCACCCCGTAGCACTCCATAGCACCGAATTGCATCGTTTTGCCACTTGTTGCCATCCATTCCCTCTGCTAGCACCTCGTAGCACCTTTTAGCACATCCTTGCACTCCATTGCAACGTTTTTCCACTCTTTGCACCTAGCGCCCAATAGCCGAACACCTTGCCATCAATTCCTTCCATTC
>NW_027137933.1:236836-239920 GCF_003813185.1 Lentinus tigrinus ALCF2SS1-7
ATTCCATCAATTGCACACTTTAGCCACGTTTAGCCCACTCTTGCAACGGGTTGCAACCATTTGCCCTCGCTTGCAACGTAGTCTTTCACCATCCTGCCTGCTCAGCTATTCAACGTCTTCACATCATAAACAAAATGTTGCAGGGAGGGGCAAGCGGTTGCAATCAGGTGCTAAGATGTGCAAACAGTGGCAAAATGGTGCAAAATGGTGCAAAACGGGGCCAAACGGGAATATGTTGAAGAGGAGGTGCTACGCGAGTGACATGGACGAGCGGGTAGCCGAAAGCGGTGCTGTGATGGCAATAGGTGGCAATTGATGGCAATGGGTGGCAAGTGATGGCAATGGGTGGCAAACAGGTGCATCGGCAAACGGGGAGATTTCATATACGAGCATGAAGGTGAGACGAAAGCCGGCATGAACATGCAGACGCCCGTATGACCGACGGGCGTCTGTACTGCCATATATGAATTCGTCGGACAGAAGGACATTTATATACTTCCGTCTGCTAGTCCGTTACTCTGTATACAGTTCTATGAGCTCGTTCCACTGGGCCCAGGTGTTGCATATATATGTATCTATAGATCTGCCAATATCCCACGGCCAGGCTGGAGACAAATGTGTGTGTGTCCCAGCACCCATGCCGGCCCGTTCACGCGGGCGCTTACACTTATTAGGAAATGACATCAATTTACCACGCGTGCCTTTGACAGCTCTGCCTTTTCCTCGCGGAACCGTCAGCACTTGCCCCAACGTTCCTTTCTCCCCAATCACCACTATCGTGCTCATGTGTTGCACTTTCTTCTTGAGTCCCCGCCCTCCGCTCCCCATTCCCCTCCCTGTCAGTCCCCGCCATCGGCAACAGCTCTGACATGCCTCCCAATCCGAACCACGACAACCTCACCAGCACATACACATCTTCTCCGCCGACGATTTCTCTTACTCTGCTGACCCCTCCTCCGGCATCAATGACACCATCCGAACCATCGTCACCGGCCGCAAATGCTGGAAAATCCTGAAGGGCAAGGGTGAGGTCGTATGGCCCCCCTAAGGTGTGTTCTTCGTTTCCGATACGTATCTCCACATGCATATATGCGCCATATCCCCCTCCGCCACGTCTTGACAATCCGCATTTCTGACTATATGCGCATGTACAGGCCTTGAGTACCAACCTCTCGAGTCCATGTTTGATCGCTTCCCCATGCGCAACAAGTCACCGGCAAGAGGAGGACACCGAAGCAGGTCAGTACCCATCTTCAGCAGCTTCCACTCTCGCCTGACATGTCCACAGACGCCACAGGTAGTGCCGGCAGCCACTTCTCCAGTGAGTAAAGGCTCTTCTTGCCGCTCCTGCACGTATTCAACTATTGTCGCCTCCAGCTGGAGCTCTACTCTGAGCTGGACGACGTCATGTTCTTCAACTGTCCCCTTGACGTCTCGAGTATCCTCTACTACATGCGCGTTGATCAATCACCGGCCATGTGCTTCCTCGCGAGTGGTATGTCCATGTGTCCTCTTGCATGTACCGTTCACACAGACTGACCTTCGCATTCACAGCCTCATCGTCTTCTATCTGTCTCCTGCTGTCCCTCGTTCGTTCCCCGTACAGGCTGCTTACTCTCGGACGTCTTCGGACTTCGGCTCTCTTGTCGACTTTGGCTTGGCTCGCTGACGTGACTCTCTGCGCTCTCTTGGACTATTCTGCAGTGCTCGATCTGATAGCTACATTACTTTCTCTGTAATTCAGCCGTCCTCGAATACATTGTCATATTTTCTCACCTCTAGCCTGGGCTCGAAGTATGAATTCCGAAGTGAGATCGCACTCGGATCGTATTGAAATGTGCTACCCTCTATCGGCCTTGCCGCACACTGTATGCAAACATCCGATTCGTTTGAATGCATTCATTACTCTATCCTTCTCGCGCGGCTTCATACAGATGAACGTCCTTCTTGGACGGTATCATACAGTGAAATACGGCCCCATATAACATAATTCGGCTCCCTGCAATACCCCGTTGGTCTGCTATATAGTAACACCCTACAAAAATAATCTTGCAGGTAAATATGGCAATTATATTACTTTATATATGCGTACATAGAGGGCCCCCGGTTTGCTGATGTGCTACAGGGTGCAGACAGGTGCAGAAGAGGGAAGAAGGTTGCTAACGAGGGCAAAGCATGGCTACAGGTTGCAAAACCGGTGGCGAAGGAATTTTGTCCTATAAACCCCGTCATAAACAGGTGCGCATTCCAGCTGAGATCGATATTGGTTGTCTCACGTCCCCTGTAGCCTCATGCGCTCGGAGATCCTGCAGCCGCGCGACCTTGAAGATCGGAAGCTTGGCGGACCACTACGTCTGCAGAAGCTATATAGCTCCACACAGCAAGGTCGAGCGGCATTCTTCGAATACATGCGGGAAGCGGCCGAGAACTATCAACGACGACTACTCATTGTGAAGGTAAGCAGTGAGACGCTGGTACCGATCCAACCAACCTGCCACTGACCAGTAACTTCAGACTGATGACCGATTCTCGGTCGGCGTCTTCCTCCGAGGTCCAATCGCTTGGGATAACGACGTATGTCAGCTGCATGTAAAGTGGAGACAAAAAGCTGAATCTACCGCAGGCCGAAGTCGACAAGAATGTGGTCGTTTGCTCTTTCATGCCGAAAGCTTCTGGTCTCATGTCAACATACTGGCAAGGGACGCGAGGATACCGTCTCTATTGTGGCGAGAACGTGCTCCAGCTCTTTGACAAGAAGAGGGCAAATAGCTTCATCTTCATGACTCGCCCTCCTGCCGCCTCCGGAGTGGATGTCGTCACCAGTATCGCCTTGGACAAGATATCACAGCGAGTACAACAGGTTCGTCTCGCTCTCCCTCGGATGTGCAGCGATGTTGACGACATACAGCAATGCGGTCGAGTATTCCGCTCACCTGTCGTCACCCTCGAAATACACGTCGTGTCCTGTCGAGATAGGATCGCCCATCAACATCAGCAAAAACCTCCCTGGCCAATTTGCGCTAATAGACGCAAATTGGCGTAACTTCACTATTTGGTCACACCATATTGTCAATGTGTCGATAT
>NW_027137933.1:242905-282524 GCF_003813185.1 Lentinus tigrinus ALCF2SS1-7
ACCACCATACTAAATGGCTCTCATCGACCACTTGTGGCTAATTGTACAAATTTACGCCAATTAGTGCAAATTGGCTAGGGAGGTTTTTGCTGATGAAGCCTTTGATCTTCGCTTTGAGCAGTAAGTCCTTCGCAGATAGTGGCTAGATGCTCTCATACATTATGTACTGCCGTAGCATGCAGACAGAGGAGACGTTGAAACGCTTCGATTACACCAAGCAGTCGTTCACATATCGGTCCATCGCCTCCTACACCTGGGATGATGACAACACCGGCAGCATAATCTTCGACTCCGTCACTCCGATGGATGTAGCCAGGCAGATGCTATCCCGCCTTGACGACTCCCAGCTCCTCCGTTACTTCAGTATTGCAGTGAGCTACCGCGTAGAAACCCATATCTTCGCGATCTACGACATTCTACTCGGACGAGAAGAGCTTCCCATAGAGGACATTCGCCACTGCATAGACTCCTACCCGTCTCTCGTCTACTGCATTCTCAAGAAGTATATCCCGGAAGGACCGGCAGAGCTACCAGAGAATATAGCCTCTTGTTCTCCGTCTATCATTCGGAATATACTCCGCTCTGCGAACGAGATGGGTATCGCTGCCTTGGCCGCATTGGAGCGACTCGCCCCCGCGATCCTAGCTCTGGACTTAGCGACATACCTCGACCTCCTCTGGTCTGCAGCATTGTGCATTCGCTCCTCCAAGCTCGTTCAGGAAATCCTCCTCGTACTCCATGAGGCGCGCAGCAGCTCTCGCAAGTCCAGTCGCGCGCTCGAGTTTACCCACAAGCACGCTCTCGCGGTCGTCTTCGATAGGGTCGAGGAAGCCGCGGATACTTGCCCCTGCGACGACTACGGAAAGCCGAGGAAGCAATCTACGCGGCCAGCGAGAGCGAAGTTAGTACTCCCTCAACCAACTCCCGAGGAGGTTGAAGGCGCCGCGGTGATCAATGATGACGGTCTACAGGGTGTAGGGATTGCGGTTGTCGCACACACGCGTGTGGATCTGCCTACACCTATCCGCATCCACACCCACGTCCGGATGCAAGTCGCGTCGATCGCGCCGAACTCCACCCTTCCTCGTCCAATCGTGGATGCCACCGTGACACGAGCGGCTCGCGGAGAGCTTCACCTAGACGTCAAGCAGCCTCTCCCTCCCGAATGGCAGGAGGTCGACTGGAACATATTCGACGCTGGGGGGATCGCGACATCGGCCGCCATGCTTGCTGCAGTGCAGAGGTTCGGGCTGCAGGGGTATGAGTGCTGTCGCCTCTATGATATCATTGTCGGCCTTGATCCTGCGACGGATGCGAGCAGCGATGCGTCGGAGGGAGGTAGTGCGAGCTCGGACCGTTCGACCGCGACCGACGAGGACACCATTGATGCCTCGCTCAATGCCAGCCAACGACAGGCCGTACAGACCGCTATTCACAGTAGCATGTGTCTCATATGGGGCCCACCCGGTAAGTATGTCGGACTAACAATGCTGCTCGCCTGCTGATATCTCTCCAGGCACTGGGAAAACCACAGTCGTCGTGCAGATCCTGGTCGAGTACTTGCGCCGCTTTCGTGACGCCAAGATCCTCATGACGGCCTCTACTCACAACGGTTCGTACCGCGTCGCATCAATGAACACCTTCATCCTGTCACTCACCGCACTTCAGCTGTCGACAACGTTCTGGAGCGATTCGCCGCCTACAACAACACGCACAACCTGCTCGACGAGGAGAAGATCATCCGCGCGGCGACCGAGAGCTCGAGGGTCAACAAGGCTCTCCAGAAGTTCACCGTCGACTCGCGCATCGGCGGCAGCGTGACGGACAATCCGAGGCTTGTCCAGAAGGCTGTCAAGCGGGTGAAGGAGGCCCGTATTGTCTTCACGACGTGCTCCGGGGCTGGCCTCGGCATCCTTCGCAACGTGGACTTTGACACAGTGCTCATCGACGAGGCGTCGCAGATCACGGAGCCTTGTGCGTTGATACCCCTCGTCAAAGGGTGCGAACGGGCGGTGTTAGTTGGAGACCAGTGAGCCGGTTCCTGTTCCCTGCCCGACGATGTCCCTTATTTCAATAATCTAGTGTACAACTGCGCCCGACCGTCAAGCCCATGGGCAAAGCGCTCGAGTTCGACAAGTCTCTGTTCGAGAGACTGTGGAGGGGGAAAGACTATCCACGTCTTGCACGCAGCATGCTCGAGGTTCGTTCGGATGCTCATTTGGACGGCTGTATGAGGCTCATCGTGGCTTCCATATACAGGTCCAGTACCGCTTCTCTGAGGACGTCGCGCGGTTTCCATCTCAAGAGTTCTACGAAGGGAGACTGAAGACTGGCACTCCCCGCGATGGCGAGATCGCAGCTACCCTCGGCATCTCGTCCTTCCCCTGGCCGAAGGAACATGGACGTGTCTCGCCTGTTGTGTTCGTCCCCTGCACGTCAGAAGAGGACTACGGCAGATCATCGAAGAGCAACGCCGGACAAGTCGCCCTTGTGAAGCACATCGTATCCCTCCTCCGAAGACCCACCGAGGCGAACGAAGAGCACCAGACGCGCTTGCGTGCAGCGTCCATCGCGGTGCTCACGCCGTACTCCCGGCAAGTCCAGCTCCTCAAGCAGACAATCCCGGGGGCGATGGACGTGGTGGTCAGCACGATTGACGGGTTCCAAGGGCGCGAGGGCGACATCGTGGTGTTCTCTACGGTCAGGTGCAATGCCGAGGGGGAGATCGGCTTCGTCGAGGACGAACGGAGGCTCAACGTCGCATGGACGCGGCCGAAGCTGGGGCTGATTGTGGTTGGAGAAAAACGTACGCTGGAGGCAACGAGCTCACTGTGGAAGAAGGCACTCGCGGCATGCACGGAAGTAGTCATCGCGAAGCCGGACGATGCGTGACGCGTGATAACCTGAATACCGTCCTGCACTAGCAATCAAGACCATGTCATTCTTGCTGTCCTGTGTGCTGCATGTACTCTACTGTATATATACTATGCCGTCAGCCTTACTCAAGCAGACTGCGCCTCCTCTAGACCCTTCAGGAACTCCTGTATCTTCTCGCCTTCAAGCTTCCAGGCGGGCCGCGGGAGTCGGAAGGCGTCGCCTACACGTGCGTACGAAATGTCACCAAGACGGCCGACGGGTTTGAACTTTGCGAAGTCGACGACCCCGCGCTCGTTCATAATATCCGTGCGGACGTGGATGGCCTTGACTAGTCCGAGGATGAGCGTCGTCGTGTGTTTTCCCGATGTTGGATTGACGATGTCGTGTGCGTGGAATAGCTGTCGAGACGTGAGCCGAGTACTCGCTGATACTAATACTAATGACTGACCTCGCACTCCATGCTAAAGGCACTCTCCTTCACCCGAGGAGCTTTCACGTGGGTCTATAGTATATTGCTCAGAGTGATGAATGATATGCTGCAGTGGAAACTCACGCTGGGCTCCTTCGTGAGGCCAGAGATCGGCCACTCGCTAAAGGTCGCAGGTGCGTCGAGGGAGGTGACGTTCGCATTCTCAACGAAAGGTTCGCTGATGATGTTCACAGTGAAGCCCTTTGTCGTCTTTATGTTGTGCGCCGTGTCCTTCAGCGGCCCAGCTGGGCTCAGGTTCGAGCAGGAGACTGAGATCATTGCAGGATTATGCGTGACCTGCTTATGCGTCAGTCTACGATCGCCGCATTGGTCGAAACCACGACCCCACCATGTTGAACCAGCTGTAAGCTCAGCGTCAGACTATCTGCGCCCTAACACAGAGCCTCGAGCACTGACCTGAATGGCGCCAAGTTCTCGACGCCATCTTCTGAGACACTTGACACGAATGCGATAGGACGCGGGACGATGCCGCTGATCATGAGCGCATACTGCAGAAAATTCAATCAGTAATACAAATCGCAAGATCGGTAGGAATCAAACCCCTACGAGTTTCCTGTTACCCGGGGTAGTACGAGAAGGCGAAAGTAAGCGAATACGGTCAATTTCAAGAGCTCAGTGCGAGTCTTCGAACGGAGGTACTGACGCGGGTTCTTCCGTTGCAGGATCGACTACTTTCCAGCCGGCCTTCTCGCCTTCGACCCATCGCGAGCCTTCTTCTGTCTTGGCCACCTTGCGACCGTAAACGAAAGACGGATTCGGACTGTCGGTGTGCTGCGGGACGAAGTCATGTCTAAACGGAGGGACTGTGGAGTTTGTCGACATGGCGGTTCGTGGCGGAGATAACGATCGATGCGAGAGGAGTCCTGCGCGAGACCGAGATAACGAAAAAAGAACTGAAGGCTTGAATAACCGCAAGCCGGACGCAATGGTGCTTAAAGGTGGAGAGGCCATCGGCCTGAGAACACAAGCTGCGTTTCCGGCTATAACGAGACGCGCGCCGGGGCGATCACTCCGGCGGTCCCGGTACCTGCCGCAGTCGCAACGAACGTAGAGACACCAATGCTGCTTATAAACTCCCGGTTTATTGGACCGGGAGTGCTTATAACCGGCCGGTTTATTCGTGTGTGCCATTTGTGGTCCTCTGCTCGCGCTGTTCCTCTGGATCCTGTATGTACCTGAATTCAGAGCACACTCCGACCAGGAGCCTACTATGTCACTAATCCATATACGGTGCGTGCACGAATATAAAGACCGCGCATCGACATCATCAGGTTTGGGCAGAACTTTATCTATTCCCAGAATCACCAGCACGTCGAGGCACATACTACGCAAGTCATGAATGAAGTAAGTCGCCGCGACTCGGAGCCTTCCATGAGATGGCTTTCAGGCTAACGAAACCATGCACCTCGGATCCGATTTATCGCCATCACCGTGACACATTTCCGCAGCCATCTTCAACGCTGAACACCGCGGTATGCTTGTCCCTGGTTGCCTTGCACGCTCATGAGGAGTCCAACTGTATCTATACCATCACACATCATAACGGTGGATGCTGTAATGGCCACTGGGAACTGGTAAGTACTAAAGGCTCAAGCAAGCATGCGAACATCATTGTGGGCCCTCGTGCTGACTTTTCCTGAACGACCTACTAGGCCAGCAATTTCCCCTTCGAGCGGAAGACTAGACTTCCATACCACCCAAAATACGCTCCGCTACTCGACGCGCTGGCGGTGATCATCAGTCTACACTTGGGCCGTCGGCAGGTTGCGCTTATAGGCGACTTTCAGTCAGTGGGCTCGGATGTATACGCCAAGGTCTGGATCGCCGCGGACACTGGCACACCCGAGTCCGAGTCGGGGTCGTCAAACTCAACTCCAACCCCAACCCAGTCTTCAGTCGAATCAGATGTGGACCGCCTTATCCTGCGTCATCTCGTCGACGTTGCCAAAACTGAAACTACCGAGAATACCAGCGCATTGACTGGGAGCGAAGCCAAGGCGGAGCTAGTAGCTCACGCCTATCGCATGTGTCGCGCCGAAATTCGCAAGATCATGACAAGGCATTACGAAGCCGTCCAGGGGATCTTGCCCCCCCTTGGTGACGTTATAACACAGTTGTCCTCGGAGCCGGACGCCATGCGCTCGGAGGGGGGGCCTAAGATCGACCTTCTGAGGAAGGTGCAACGTGTCTTTGCTGCTCTCATCGCATACCTCGAAGCCGATGCACCGAGCGACCGCTGGCAAGAGAACGACGTCCCTCGGAGTCTCGTACTGGAACTTCACCAGAGCATAGTCGAGATCATCCCATCCCTGAGCAGCAAGGCGGACCTCCACGCCTTGGAGTGGACGGCAGTACCAGATGGTGAGTACTAGTGATTCTGAGCACTGGCACGGGGTTCCACCGCTGCAGTACGATTACAGCACCAGCACTCACACTCAAGCTTCCCCGACAGGATTTATGATTCCTACAATTTTAACGAGGGCCAGTACCCTCACCCAAGCCCTTGACGACATCACCAGGCAGTGCAACGAAACCGGCAAGGGTCTCCGGGAGATCTTAGCCAGGGGGATCCTTCGCGAGTGGGTTCCCCGCCCACCCAGCAAGGCCACTTCCGTCACTATCGACGAGACGTGCATGACCGAATTGCGCTCTCGCCACGCCATCCTGAAAGACGTGTCCCCGGACGAGCTGATCGAGCGCCTTTCCAAGAAACCGTATATCACTCGCGTCGACCAAACCACCTTTGAAGTCACGGCCAACACCCACTGCGAAGTCGCCCTGATCAATCGTTTTGCCAGTCCCAGTCATAACCGTGACTTGGACATCGCGGTCCCATCGTATGTTGCCTGCGCCCTTCCGTTCTGCTTCGCTTGCCACACGCTCGTCTGCGCCATGAACGAGGTTCCCGGAAGCAAGCAGTTCCAGATGGGGGGGCCATGCAACGGCGTCATTGATCGTGGATGGCAGTTTCCGGAGTCGCTACCCCATGCGCTCGAAATCGAAATCAAGGACCTCTTCATCGCGGACTGTGACGTCGCTTTGGAGAGGGCTATTGCTGAATACTACACCAAGACGCAGAACTACGTGAGCATGACTCTTCACCTCGTACATACTAGCGTCCTAATCTGACCACTTTCTTCAGCGCAGGATTTGACATCATACTACACGACATAGATCAAGCGCATTGGCGTTGAGCGCGGCCCACTGACTGGTTGGGCTAGCAAGGGGGACTTAACATATTTATGAATGCCGCCAATGACGGCAGCAGAGAGTTTGCACGCGTGATGTACTCAATCTGTATACTCGTGATGATGCTTCGTCATGACCGGCAGAAGATCGTGAAGATATATATTTCTCCAACAGAGATCACCATCTCCACGATGCCTTGCGAGATATGCCCGCATAAGTCGCCTTTGCGCATGCAACTCATGTGGTTGGAGTACGTAGTGCAAACCGATCGAGTACTCACATACTCATACGACCTAATCGCTCTATTCAGACAGGATTGCATTGACTCGCGCTCGCTGCATCCAACCCACCCAGGTTACCCGTTATCTCCAAACGCCCCACATTACGGCACCATGGTCAGACCTCCTCCCCGGAGAAGTGGCGTATTTGCGACCCGTATTCCATATGTATCGGTACGCTCGCAGGGAGCCGCATTCACGACGTCGCCAACAAGCTCGTGAATGGTCCACGCTGAGAGGGATCGAGGCGCCTGTGATTCGTGGCCCTGGCGAGAAGGAACAGTAGGAAGACAAGCGAAGGACGGACGATAGAATGCTCCAGATCGACGAGAAGGGGCTGAAGGAGGGGCTGAACAGCAGCACAGTGGGGATGGATCCGAGACGCAGAGTTGGTTCGAAACAGTGACTCCGAGGAAGAGGGCCGGTGCAGTGTGGCGGAACCATATCACCGACGAGGGAAGACGCGATGCGTGATGGCGTGGGCTCGCGTGCACGAAGATCGCAACAAGGTTGGCCCAGTTCAGCCTGGCAGCTGTAGCATGGGAGAGATACGAGCGACTAAGACAAAGATAAATGAAGGGAACTCACTCGTCTGGGGGAGCAACATCTAGAAGGATCCCATGGACCAGCATTGCAGGAACGACAGCGCTTGCGAGGATGAGAAGGATGTGCCGCGACAACGAGGCGTTTTGAACGACGGCGTCGGGTGTGGAGGTGGTCGCCTGTTGCATAGAGCTGTACTACGTTTGTGTTGACGTGAAGCACATAGTCAGAGCTGCTGTTGAGAATAGTGATTCGCGGACGCCTGGACGAAGGACGTGCGTGACGTACTCGAAGAGAACCATCCGAGCGCGGACGCCATACCCGAGACGAGCACACAGCTGAAGTGCAGGAAGAGGTATCGCTCGTCGTAAACTCCTTCGGTAATCCCCTCGAAGACCTCTGTTGGTATTCACGGCGTGACGGCGGTTCGTAACGAAAGGGCGAGGGCCATGGTGTGAGGAGCCGAAACATCCGAGCCAGAGTAATGTCTTCATAACGCATGGATGGTGTATTATTGCGACATTTGATACAAGCTTCGAAGTGTGCAAGGACCAAAATCTGACGAAGCTGGAGAACACCAGCGTCAGCGTGAGCAAAGCAGCCGGCCACTGCAACGACAGTAGTCACTAACAAAAGTAACTCAGCCTCTATGCACGATGACATGATCCCGAGCCAAGCCAGAATATCGCGACGTGGTGTGTCCGCCAAGTGGGTTGTGCAGTGCGAGCGTGGTGATGGTTCGGAGGAAAGACGAGCGCTCTGCAGAATTCGGACTGGACCGCACATACGACTACAGTGGCAACGCATTCGCTAGATCTTCGCTAGCATGAGACGCTATGAAGCATTAGAAATGAACACGAAACTCGCTATATACATGTAAGAACGACGGATGCAGCAGCAGAAACACAAGGAAGCAGGTAGCTACAAACAAAACGAATCCACCGACAACCGACCGACCGCCACACCCCCCAGATACAGGACACTCAGTACTCGACAGCATCGTCGTCGTACCCCGGGCCTGGCGTCGAAGTTGTCTCCAACTTCTTCTCGTCCTTACCCGCGCCCTTCTCGTCCTTCTCCTTCGCAGCGCCGTCATCCTTTTTCTCCGCGCCGTCGTCCACGTCCATCCTCGCGTCGCCGTTCTGCGCCTTCGAGTCCCCCGCGTCAAACGGCTTCTCGTCGCCCTCAACGGTCATCTTTGCGTCCCCAGTCTCGTTCTCGTCGGGCTCGTCACGGCGCTCGTCCTTCTTCCGCGCCTCCTCCTCTGCGACGCGCTGCCGCAGACGGTCGATCTCCTCGATCCCAGCGGTCCGCTCTTCTTTGAACGCTTCCCACTCCTTCTCTGCTGCCTCTGCAACCTGTGTACGGGGACCTAACGTCAGAGGCAGACGAGGAGTTCGAGCGAATGACACGTACCTCAGCTTTACGTCGCTGCAGGAATGCCTCTTGTGATGGGAGCAGCTTCGCGGGGAGGTAGTACAGTGGGGACGGACGAGTCTTTGGTGGTGGTGCGAGGGGATTTGTCGAAGCTGGAGCATCAGAGTCGACAGGGGGTATAACGTCCGAAGTAAGCAGGAAATTGGAAAGCAGAGGCAGTCGTATCCGACGGAGCTTGTGCTGGAAGGGCGTGTCAGCATTAGTACGATTCACCGTAGGTTGGTGACAGACGACAGAGGGTAACAGAAATGGTAGAGGATAACGAGTAGGATGGGAGGTGAACGCGAATGACGACGTACAATGGAGTCCTTGAGCTGCAGTTCCTCCTCCTTGCGGTTCGCGGTCGTCTTGTCCTTTTTCGCCTCCTCGGCGCGCCTGACTGAGTCAGTCTCTTTCCGCAGCTTATCCTGTAACCTCTGTTCAATCAGTTGCCTCTTCTTCGCCTGCCCGTCCCAACCGCCACACATTCCGTCACCCGCAGCACATCACACCGCCAAAACCAACCCGACCGAGAAACCCAGGAGAACGTAACAAGCAAGGACAAGAACACGTCAGCAAGCGCAAAAGAGGAGTGAGGGAACTGAAAGACGCACCGCGTCGCTCGCATTCCGCTCCTTGTCCTCGTTCTTTGCCTTCTTGAGCGTGCCCAGGACGAGCCCGAACATCGTCTTGCCGCGCTTCCGCTCGCGTGGCTCAACGGTCATGTCGATGCGGGGCCGCTTCTTCGTCCCTGTCTTTGTCTCCCCTGCGTCCTCAGCCTCGGCCTCGGGCGCGGGTGTGGGCGTGTCCTGCGTGGGCTCGGGTGTTGCGTGCATCGGACTGCGGGAATAGTGTGAGCTTCGCTGCACGCATGTGCGAAACACGAAAAGCGGACTCACTCTTCAGTTGCCATTGCGGTGCGTCGGGTGGGGAATGGCGGAGGAGACGGGATTAGTGGGAAGAGACAAGATGGTGACGAGGGAGTCAAGGTTGGGGTGAACTACAGCCGAGTAAGTAACTCAGGTAAATTCCCGTTCACAATTGGGGTTATACACGATTAAGTGGCGGCTTACCAAGGTTTACCGCCCCACTAGACAGATAAGCAGAGTAAGTACCTTGTAACAGGTCTTCTAGCTAGTCTTAACATACTAGTGTGGCGCCCATACTGCCTTGCTTTTGACCAACATCTACGACGCTCTTGTCTCGACCTTCCTCGGCATTTTGTAGTCGTTCGCGACACATCTGACATAGCGGTCAAACTATCAAACACAAGCATACGAGGAAGAGCTCAAGAGACGGCGCAATGGATCCATTCGAAGTGCGCATGCAGTTCCTCGCGCTGCTCCGAAGACTCGACGCGTACGTCCCGCCTTTGCCTGCATGTCCCGATGTTCTGAACGACCGACAGCTCTCAACAGTCCATCAAGAAGATCGTCGGGTACGCGCTGAAGTACTTTTCGTCTTGTGGAGAGGACCTCTGGGATTGTATCATAGAGGAGTGCCAAAAGGTGCGTCCGTCCTTTTGCTCTCGTTCTCTCTTCCTCCTAGTCCAGGGGAAGCGACTTCAAAGTGGTATCTGTGGGTGTGGAGATGCTGACGAGATTGCGCAGGGCACGCTGAACAATCGGATCAACATTCTGTACCTCCTCGACTCGCTATGCGAGACGTGCCTCCTTGCGAAACCTCCGACAGGTGCGACCGGGCGAGATAAAGGACAGGCATCGTCGTCGTACGTCGACTACGTCTCGCGAGACCTCAACAAACTGGTGGACTACGTGGTACCACCCGGTCAGCAAGGCATGCCCAACTTCATGAGTGCGGTTCAGGTATGTTCGCTCAATCGTCGTGCTTTTTTGGTTTCTGGTTGGGTTCTCGGGGTGCATGTGCTGGAATTCTCGCAACAGAATGTGTATCTCGTACACAGTGCGCGATGGTATGCATATGTCTGTGAGTGGATTCTGAACGCAGGGGCCGCCGCGTGCAATACATTAGGAGCCTCGCTTCTACGAGCGTGAATGCTCGACTTGCCACCGCAGTGTAGTAGCCTAATGTCGTAGCTCGTCCGCGTGTTACGCTTCGCACCGATGCTTACCATTCGTTTCCGTGCAGGTGCTCGAGAGCTGGCGGACAAAACGCGTCATTGAACCACAAAAATTGGACGAAGTCCTCTCCAAATTGGACAGTCGTCGTGCAACCGCGTCGCTGCCCTCCGCCTCCAGCAGCTCCGCGACTTCCGGATCGAACGCCCCGCTAGCAACTTTCGACCCGCAAGAGATCAAGAAGCGTATGGAAGAGGACCGCGAACGACACAAGCGGCTGCGAGAACGGCGTTGGGTGCAGCCGATCTCGCACAACCTGCCGACGGCCGTTCCGCCCCTGGCGAGCTTCCTCCCTTTGACGGACGACGGAGATGGTGCGGCGGAGTTGACATTGGACATCGAGTTCGAGAACGAGTGGGAGGCGACGAGCGACTGGAATGAAGATGACGAGGAGGCGGTCGCGGAGGAGAACGAGCTATGTTTCTCTGGCACCGGGGGTGGGGATGAGGGAGATGATGCGATGGACTTGTCGTGAATTCTACTTGTTTCTTACAGCTTTGCTACCCGGTGTCTCTGCGGCGTCCTGCCTGTTATATATCTCTGCTGCGTCTGCCCCAGTGTCAGTTGTCCGTCATGGTGTCCGGGGTCCTTCTGAGCGCACGTGTATCGTTCATTGACCGGCGCTCAAAGCTCTGGCTGAACGTTGAGCACGACGCCACAGACGACGAGCTCGCACCCGCTGTCATCGTCCTCCACACCTTCGACGCCGTCTGCAATGTTTAGCAAGCTTCCGCTCCCTCTTCTTCTGCTCACTCTCGCGAGCTACGTTGCAGCACAGGCGTCGCTCACACCACCACCCATCTCCGCCTCCGACGCCTCTAGTTCAGTCAATCCGACGTCTGCGCCCTCGTCGTCGGGCAGTGGCTCATCGAGTGGGAGCACGAGCGCGACGGCCACGTCGTCGGCCCAGTTCCCCAGCCTCAGTGGGCTCTCAGACTGCGGTAAGTCCCTCCATGCATCTCTCCAGCCAAGTCCGGAGGTTGAATGGCGCGTCCCGAGAACAGCGAACAATTGTCTAGCACTTGCGATCTCGCAGGTCGGATGCCAGAGCGTCGTGGACGTGAATTGCTACTGTTCACCGAGGGCTAAGTGAGTCATCGTTGCTTGTCGTTGTCCCCACATGTTAACGAAGCGCGTCCCCATCCCACGCTTGTCTCCGCCGACGTGCCCAACGCTCGTCGTGCGCGTTATCCCCATCACGAATGGCCGCACGTACAGCGCGACACGCTTCGCGTCTTCGCTCGTTGCCTGCAGCGCCGTGCAGAACTGCACAGACCTCACCTCTGCCGAGTCCATCGCAGAGCAGTTCTGCGCCTTGGCGTCCACCAGCACGTTCGTCACCTTCCCCACTTCAGCGCCATCGACCTCCTTCTCCATTCCTTTCTCATCTTCCTCCTCGTCCGTATCCTCGTCCGCGAACCGGTCGAGTACGACTGTGCCGTCGTCCGCATCCACATCTGCATCCACGACATCGGCGAGCGCCGGTCAAGGGAACGCTGCTCTTCCTCTTGTGGCGGCCGGGCACGCCACCTTGGCAGCCGGCGTCTTCGGACTTGCAGGAGCGCTCCTCGGCGCATTTGTGGCCTGATGCAAGGAAGGACCTCGATCGATTCACGGACACTGCTTCTTGTCATCCCAGTCGTTTGGACTATAGCCACGGCTGGATTCACGATACCCACTTTATGCATGCTGTTACCCGCACTATGCTCTTGAGAATGTGTGCTTGTCTGGTTGCTGCAACAATGTTCACGACCGATTTGCACGACCATCGTGATCGAGGAAGTCATAGATGCGTACGTCTCAACGATCCATATATGAGCACACTGACTACTCAATCGCTTACAGCCGTGCACTTGAGGTCGCACCAGCCAGCAAGACTTCGGCTTGAGGGCTTCTTTATCCTCGGGGGCGAATTTCTGTCGAACGTCGTACGGAAAGGTGTCTGTGCGGAAGCGATTGCGAAGGTCGTGCAGGGCCCGCCGGTCGAGATACTGCAGGACTTCAACAAGGTGAGAAACATCTTCAAGTAGTTCGTTCTTCCTGAAGCACTGATGACGGCTGTGTGTGTAGTGCTTGAGAGAATTCGCATCATCGGCTCAAGGAAGGGTCAGCGTGTCGCACGACGATGTGAAGGCCGTTCACGCGCAGCTCATGCGCTCTTCTCGCATCGGATATGCCGAGTTCGTAAGCGTTCTCATTCTCTCCATTGTATCCGTATGACGCTCCGTGCGGTGACAGCCGGGCGAATCCTTCGTGATTATGAACAACTTCTCCAGTACTGCGTCTGCCTGTTACAATCTCTTCCGATGGGCTTGTGCCCTAGTTGTGGTCCCCGCACGGATATGGGACTCCTGTTTATACTGATCTCCAGGGACGTGGCTTCGAGTTCTATGCATTCAGATATGTGTTCACCACCCCGGAGTCAGCCCGTATGTGTTGCTTCGAGCGTGCAATTTCAATTGACCCACGTACAATTTCAGAGGTCTTACTAATTCACCGAGGACGGTATTTCAGGTGTATTGTGGCACCTCATTCTGAATGGGTGTTGACTGCTGGCTCATTGGGGATATAGTCAGGTCATCCATCTTTATGCTCATGTCTTCGCTCATGACCATTCCTGAGGCTGTTCCAGCTTACCGAGGTGCGATGTCGGTAATGGGTTCGAACGTGAAGGTTGAGGGTTCGCTAGTTGCTGACATAGGACCACGCCAGAGAGGGATTACCGACAAGGCCGGCAATTCCTACAATCATTCAGCGACATATATAAGGAACTGTCTCGGACTCAAACCTCTATCCCTATCCCCCAACCAACTTTTACTTGACATGTCATCTCCGAAGCCTCTCGTTCTTGTATTAGGTGCAACCGGCACTACCGGTGGAAGCATCATCAAAGGCCTTCTGGCGTCCGGGAACTTCGTGAGTCGAATTGCTCAAGCTTTGTGCTGATGACTAGTACTGATGCGTCGTCACAGAGGATTGCAGCCCTCATCCGGCCCGCCTCTGCCTCGAAGGCTGCAACCGAGAAGCTGCGATCGGCCGGCATCGACATACGTTTGGGCGACGTAGAAGACAGTGTGGAGAAGCACAAAGAGACCCTTGCAGGCGTCGACATCCTCATCAGCGCCGTGATCGCGACTGTGATCGCTCAGCAGAAGAATATCATCCTCGCTGCGCAGCAAGCTGGGGTCAAGCGCGTCATTCCTTGCGACTTCGGGACTCCTGGCGCCAGGGGAGTGCGCGAGTTGCACGACCAGGTGAGTCAACTTTGTCGTAAGGGCCGCGAAGTCCTCTCTTACCTAGATCATCGTAGAAACTAGCGATCAGGGAGTTCATCAAACAGCATGGTATCCCTCACACCTTCATCGACGTCGGGTGGTGGATGCAGATCTACCTCCCCATCCCGCTCCGAAGCACAGCTCCTCCGGAGTTCAAATCCATGACCCATCGTATCGTCGGGAGTGGAGATACACCCATCCTTCTCACGAATAACAACCACATTGGCACGTTCGTCGCTCGCATCATCGCAGACCCACGTACCTTGGATCACGAAGTCATCATCTGGGAGGACCAAGCATCCCAGCTCGACGCGCAGGAGATTGGCGCCCGTTTGTCCGGTGAGGGGCAGAAATTGAAGGAACTCTACGTCAACGTGAGTTGCTTTTTGTCATGGCTCCCCTGTTGGGCGGTTGATGTTGACTGGATCTGCGCCAGATTACTGCAAAAGAGGTCTTGCAGGCCGCCGCTGCTGCAAAGGAGCGGGTGACCAGGGACCCCTCGGACTGGACGGGCCATGTCATGCAGTCATGGAACGAGTATCTCTACAGCATGCACATCCTTCACGAAAACACCCTGGAGAACGCGAAGCGGCTAGGTTACCTCGATGCGAGGGAGCTGTACCCAGATATCGCTACCACGACCCTCGAGGAGTGCGCGAAGGAGTTCTATGCGATGGAAGAACCTGCAGAGGCCTACGGATACAACCGGAAGTAGACCTTCCCTTACGCTCCTCGTATATGAGTACCTGAAACAAGAGTGTCCTTCAGAAAGGAATAACAAGAGTAGAGCGTTGCCAGACGGATACCACTATGCTGTCGAACTATTTCTTCGGTATGTAATAGTTATATTATTCGCTTGGCTGCGGGAGGCTGTAGAACTCTTCCGCAAACTCCTTCAGAGGATGAGCAGGGATGTCCGGGTCCAGCTCACGTGCATCGGCTTCTTCGCGCTCTCGAGCGTGTTCTCCCCAAGGACTAGCATGCTATGCATGTACGCGTTCCACGACAATCTTTGCTAGCGCCACGGGAGAGTCGGGGTTCGCGGCAAGCTCGCGTTCGCCCTCTCGATACCTTGGAACGTGTCCCGGGTTGCCCGAGCAGTCAAGTCCGTTCAGTGTCATACATGTAGACACGGGATGAGTGCAGACAGGCGATCGGGATGGCGAAAGAACACTCACCCAAACGAACCGTGACTTAGCCCTGAGGCCTAAGTAACCGTCTCCACTATAGGTATTCTTGCGGCTTGTCTCCGACGTGTCGCACCTTTGGCCCATATTGACCGACGGGTAAGACACGACTATTGTGATCGAGGAATCATAGGTGCGTGTGTGTCTTGTGGCAACAATCGATATGCACATTGACTACCCGCTCACAGCCGTGCACTTGAGATCATGCCAGTCAGCAAGACCTCGGCTGAGGTTCAATATGCCTGACTTGGTGCGTCAATCTGCCTGGTAGACATAGGTCCAAGTGCTATCTGATGACGAAACACAGGACTGATGGAGAAGTCCGTGGTTAAGGTGCTCTTTCGGCGGAGTATCGGCTAGAGTATCTATTCTCGTCTTGCGCCATGTGCCTTCGGCTCCTCGTCATTGTGGCTTGGCCCTTCGCGCGACGGCGATACTGTCGTGAAGTCTCTTCGTGCCTCCTCTGAGTGACATATGGAGCAATCGTGCTGCTGATCTTCGGACCTGTGACCCGTCGTCGTTCTCCTGCATCAACTGCTGGCAGTCTGTCGCGCAGATTGCCCGCTCAAGCACACCAGCTGACTGGTCCTGCCTTAGAGGCGAAGCGCAGGAGAAGCAGCTGTACGTCGAACCACTGGCTGGCAGTCGGCGGTACATAAGAGAGCTCTATGCGACGTCCGGGAAGACCGCGGTCATCTACACCCTCAGCTCTCGCCAGCGACTCCTGCAGGTGTCACCATGCTGCTGCTATCTGCACTGCCGTTACTCGCCCTCCTTGCCGCCGCAACGGCGCACCCTTCTCGTCACGAAACGCCCGCCTTCGTACCGCCACGCCCGTCTATTCCACGTCTGGAGACACCCTCGGAGGAGATTCCAGTCGTCAGCCGGAATGGGACGCAGCTCCCAGCATACACCAAGACGTACTACTTCAACCAGCTCATCGACCACAGCAAACCCAGCCTCGGCACGTTCCAACAGCGATACTGGCACACGTACGAGTTCTACGAAACGGGTAAGCCTCAACACGCTTGGAAAGTTCTGTACTGACGAGTGACGTTGCGATCCTGCTCAGGTGGTCCCATTATCTTGTCCACTCCGGGAGAAGTAGATGCATCGGGTAAGCCCGCGGTTATGCCGGACGTCCCTCGCATGCCCATGTGACTTCACACCGCACAGGCTATACCTCGTATCTGACCAATTCGACGATCAACGGGCGCATCGCACAGCAGCTCAACGGGTCGACCATCGTGCTCGAGCACCGGTTCTTCGGGGAGTCCAATCCGTACGACGACCTCTCTGTGCAAAGCCTCCGCGTGCACACTGTCCAGCAGGCCATCGAAGATCTGGCCTACTTTGCGCAGAATGTGCAGCTTCCGATGCCGGGAGGTGACCAGGTCACCCCAGGCAAGGCACCGTGGATCCTCGTCGGCGGAAGTTATGCGGGCGCCTTGACAAGCTACGCCATGAACAAGTACGCATTGCTTCGAACCGCGCCATGGCCGCTGGCTAACACGGGTGTTGTAGCAAGTCCGACGTGTTCTATGCTGGGTACGCTTCCTCTGCTGTCGTTCAAGCCATCGTGTACGTCAAGAACTCCATGTAGGACCTCAAAGGCTTGGTGCTGATTGGACTGCGCTGGTATACAGGGACTTCTGGGGCTATTTCGAGCCAATCCGCCAGTCCATGCCAGCCAACTGCTCGGCGGACGTACAAGCCGTCATAGCTCACGTAGACTCCGTGCTCGCCGCAAACGACAGCGCCCAGGTCACCGCCCTGAAAACGACCTTCGGGCTCCAGGGCCTCGCCCACAACGACGACTTCGCTGCCGCTCGTGCGTTCCAGCTCTCTTCCCGCGTATGCAACCCGCTCATGTCACGACTCAGTCCAACAGAACTTCTTCAGCTGGCAGAGCTTGCAGCCCGATAGCGGCCCGAACGGAGACTTCTACAAGTTCTGCGACGCGCTAGAAGTCAAGAACGGTGTCAGCGCGCCGGCGGCAGGGTGGGGTCTCGACTACGCCCTGCAGGCGTGGGGTTCGTACTGGAAGAACTCGTTCTACGAGCAGAGTGAGTCTTGTCACCACACTTATCGCCAGCCACTCCCGCTGATATCTTGCTGGCGCCCAGTTTGCGGCTCCGACGATAACGAGTATGTCTATCAGTCCCGTTTAGCGTACTTGTTCTCACTCCTGCAGGCTTTGCTTGGGTACATACGACTCCACGAACCCATACTGGTCATACACCTACACTCCGAACCCAGGACGATCATGGCTGTGGCTGCTGTAAGTGCCCTCCACTATCTCTCGAAATTCGTCGCGCATCGAATCTCGATGTTGACGCCTTTCGCAGTTGCAATGAGTTCGGGTTCAACTTCGACGGGGCTCCGGCGTCGCATCCTACTGTCGCATCGCGCTTCGTGACGGCAGTGTGGAGTGAGGTGTGTAGGAGTTCTCCCTTCCTCTTCCACGAACGAGCTTCGAGTTGACAGCTACACACAGCGACAATGCGGATACCACTTCCCCGGGGCGTTCGGGAGCAACAGCGCCATCGCCTCCCCCAATGCCGTTGGTCTGAACAACGCATACCACGGCTGGAACACGACAACAGAGCGCCTCATCTTTGCTAACGGCGTCCGTGCGTGCCCCTCTCCTGCTACGCGTTGGACGTGTTTAGCTAAGTCGTTTGGCTTCGTACAGGTGATCCCTGGCGCGAGGCGACGGTCGCTGCCGATGGCACCACGAATGCAGGCTCGGACATGCAGCCGCATCTGTTATCCGACGGATTCCACTGCTCGGACCTGCTCGTGCGGGAAGGGACGGTTAGCGCGAAGATCAAGAGCGTACAGGACACTGCTGTGTCCTACATGGCGAAGTGGATCGCTGAGTGGGAGCCCACTGCGTAACGATCAAAACGTGCGCAGATAGTCCAGATATATATTGTATGTATCGATACAGGTACGACGCTGTACGGCGGAGTCTTCGATACTCTGAAAACACGATCCGGTGAACGAACGTCCACATCCAGGTTACGAAGTCACTACAAGACGAGTTCCTCAGGCCTCAGTGCTTGACCTCCAGCTCGCCCATCCCATTCACTAGCGTGTCGACTGAACTCGACGGCGAGCTCGCCAGCGCGCTCCGTGCGTCCTTCCCCGGGGCCCCGGGCAAGCTCACGCGCCCGTCCGCCACCTCCATCGCGTCCGCCCAGGCGACCTGCATGCCGACGCGGTCCTCCCAGTGCTTCGCGAGCTTGCCCAGCAGGGTCTTCTGCCCGGCATTGTGCAGGAATATGCGCTTGGTGACGAGCACCATCCCGGCCTTGCAGCGCGTGAGCATGACGTTCAACCGGTTCAGCGACCGGAGAAAGCCCGGGGCGGAGGTGCGCACGGACGAGACGATGATGTAGGGTGCCTCGTGGCCTGCATGAGGACGCGGGCGTGAGGTTGTTATATGCTAGGATGCGCGGAGAGGAGGCGGAGCCTACCTTGGAAGCTGTCGACGTTGTAGACGTGCTCGTGGCGGGCGACGCCTGCGGCCTTGAGGGCCGCGCTGATCGCAGCGCGCTGGGCGTCGTATGGCGTTATTACACAGAAGTGCGCGTTCTTGTAGTACGTCTTAGCGATGTTGACGATCGTGTTGACTTCCTCGGTGTTCTGTTGCAAGTGCGACGTCATCTGGACGGCGTCAAAGTAGAGCATAGTGGGGGCGAGCATACCTTCCAGCTCGACCCGACGTGCTCTTCATGGCCTTTGCGGACGTCCACGAAGAGCACGCACGAGCTTGCCTTGATCGTGTGATGAGACTTAAGCCTTGATTCGTAAACGGCCTGAGAGATGAAGTTCCCCAGAGGAACCGGCATGCGGTCTGCACGAACGAGGAGGGCTCTGGGTGAGCGGAAAGTTCAACTCAGAAAAGAAGATGACGCACACTGTGTGTCCAGGAAGTGTGCTTGTTTCTTGAGATGTTTGAAGTCAAAGATCGTCTTCATCTTGGGAGCGACCTCAGCGCCAAACGGCGGTACTGCACACCGTTAGTACGCTCGCATTCTCCAAATTGACAAGATACGACCTGGCACTTACGCTGTTTGGGGTCGCCGAACATGCAGACCTTGCCCAACGTCCCAGTGAACATGTCAAAGAGGTGCTGGACGTGACGTTTAGCCTCGTCCATGCCGCTTCTGCAGGATAGGAATAGTTCTCACCATGAACTCGAAGGTGTCGATCTGAGACGCTTCGTCGACGATCAAACGTGCTACCGGCACGTGCTTGAAGACTCCGTTGAGGTGCAGGGACGGGTTCGAGAGCATCGACAGCGTGCAGAGGATGACCTTTGTGTCTCCGATAGCGTTCTTCGCGTCGAAACCCTGACCGAACTCATCTGTCCGAATCACTAGGTGCTCAATCTCCTCGTACAGGTGCTCGTGCCTGTTCATCCCAAAGCAGTCAGCCGCATATACGAGCGGAAGAGAGACGCACGCACCATTCAAAGTGGAACTCCTGCGACACGATGATCTTGAAGTCGATCTGGCGCTTGTAGAGGCTCTCGGCGATGTTCTGCACGCCGACGTTCGAGTGGGCGACCACCCATGCCGCTTGTCTATTGTTCTGCCAGTGCTCGAGGGCCGCGGCTATAGTCGACGTCTTGCCAGTTCCCGGAGGGCCTGTGAACGCTCGCTCTATCAGCTAACATGTACACGTGTGGTATTGGCCAAGTGCGACTCACCATGTGCGACCACAAGAGCCCTGACATACGAGATCATGGCCATCGCCACCTTCCTCTGCGACGGATTGAGCTTCGAGAACGCCGGTGAAGCCTTGTTCGATTGCTTGATACCCTCCTTCGGGATCAAGGACGGGAGGGCCGCGACTGCGACCTTCTCGCTCAGCTCGAACCACAGCATCTGCACGAAGGGGGATGTGTTCAGAAACCTCCGGCCCTGCAGGACGCAGAGGACATGATCGTCCCGGCCGCGCTCGGCGCTGGTGGCCTCTTCTCGTCCGATCACGCGGACCTTCTCGACCTTTGTCGGGAGCTTGCCTTTCAAGATGGCGAGCCCCGTTGACTTGCCCTTTGTGGAGACTGCCTGCGCATGCGCCTCCCCGCCATTAATTTCGATCACGGTCTGTCGAGACAAAGCAGAGTAAGTGCGCAAGAAACCCGCAAACAATATGCGGATAACGTACACTGGCACTCGCTCGCACGCGAGTCTTGTAGCGGGCATTGCGCAGGACGGCATGGCCATCAGAACCCATGCCGATGGTGTCGAATTCGTTGTCGACGAATGTTGGCTTGTCTGCATCTAGAAGTTCAACATTGAGTACGAGCTGGGAAAGACACGCCAGGTCTCGGGCCGGGATAGCCCCAGTGTCGACCTTGACAACTTTGGCAATCTGGTCAATGGCCTTCTCTGCGACGCTACAGGCGCAGGGAGGTTCAGTTCTCCACAGAGCACAATACATTTAAATGGGACACGTACCATGCTAGAAGCCACGCCTTGAGGCAGATATCGTTATTGGAATTGCGGAGCCAGATGCCGTGGATACGGCGGTACTGGTGGCGCATCTGGGAGCTGAGGTAGGTGCTCGCGAGGTCGGCCGGGGAGATCTGCTTCCCACTCGGCTTCGCGGGCAGCGTCAACAGCTCTGCGCCACGCACGTGCGCACCCGTATTCCGGTGTAGGATCAATGCCAGACGAGCGATGCCTGCCCCTGCGAGCACACAGCGCGGGTCTTGCAGGACGTGCCGGAGCTCGGCATTGCGGGACGAGGTGCTCGCGCCGTTCTGGACACTCCGTTGTGCGCCGGCCTTGCTGAGACTCACGAGGAAGACTGTCGTCGGGGTGGCGAGAGCGATGGCCTCGATAAACCCGCATTTCGAGAGCCGCAGACAAACACCAAGCACTTTGGTGCCCTGAGAGCCGACGTCGAGTGCGTCTAGGATGATGCGACAGTCGCGGTGGTGGAGGTGAACGATGGAGATGGTGGGAGCACATCCCGGAGCGAGGCCCTGCGTGCTAAGTGTTGAGGTGGACATGGTGGGAGAAGGGAAGAGGAGTCACGCAGGATATAGTCTCCTCGTCGTCGCCTGCCGCCCGGGTATAAGGTTAGTGAAACACGCTGATTGTGCGCCGCTTCAGGACGCTAAAGCTACAGGAAAGCAAAGAGCAGTTTTAGCGCGCTTTTGTGGTTTGTTTGGGCAAGGGGCATACTCACCGTGGTACCTGTCAGATCCATAATGTGGATAGGCATTCCGCGTGCCGACTGCGGTAATAGCGAACACGTTACAACCTCCGAAACATGGAGCTTAGGACCACTTTCGGATACACAAGGCCTCAAAGTCGTGGCTCTATCCGATACGCCGGACCGGGGGGAGCAGCGTGTAGACTCTGGAAGTCACCTCGAACTGTTCCTGGCTTGGGTTGAACGTAGTCGTCGAATGTTCTTCGGCTCTATTGACAAGATGTCGGCCACCCGTCATCCACGAGTTCACATCTCATGATAACCCCACCTGAGTGTGCGAAGACCTTAACACATCAAGGAACATATTCCAGACGCGGCACCGGGCCTGCTTGAACTTGATGTTCGTGAATTTAAAGTCTCCCAACTCTCGTCCCGTGCCAGTGCACCGACGAAGCTGGACTTACGTTCACAGCATTTCCGCGGCCCCATTTACTTAGAAAATAGTGGAAGAGACGAGCGGACCAAAGGAAGAAGAGTGGGAGGAGGGGAGAAAAAGAAGAGGAAGAAGAAGAATCGCTTTCGGGAGCCTGGACGCTCCCCACGAGCCTCGCTTCTAAGACAGCTGACTGGCCATAACCTTAGGGATCGCCGTCATAACACAACCTTCAGGCGTGTGCAGACTGGTAGATGAGCATCAGCCTGAGCCGGACGAGACTTACACCACTATCGTTTTGCGGAGATCTGTGATGTAAGGGCGCGGCAATATCATGCACGTGTGTAAGTGAAGGTATATCTCGCTGAAACGCCTTATCGCTGCGAACTATAAGTATGAGAACAGAGTCAATGAACTGAAGGATTGCATATACGAAGGATGTGAAGGGTTCGAGTAAGCGACTCTCGCTCAGAACAAGGTCCAGAATTCGAGGCACCGAGTGCGTGATATAACGTCTGGACATGGGGTGAGCAGGTCCTCGACGGACAGCCATAGTTCTTATGGGAGCACCACGGACACCGGGAGAGTGAAGAGGCTAGGGCAGAGGTCGCTCCGAGTCCGCCAGGAGAATGACCGCTCTGTGCCAGTACCCAGTGCCAGTACCTATACTTCTCTCACTGCGGCATAAGCAAGGCAGGGCCGGATCCCGGATCGCCCACACGAGGTACCGGAGAGCGGGCGCGACGGCGATAGAACCGTGGAGGCCAAATCCGGGTTTCAGTTGAGAGAAGGGAGAGCCGGCAGTTGGGGCCGAGTCCGATCGCGCGACGCAGGTGCGCGTGCTGGACGGCTAGCAGGGTTTTTGGGGTTGCAGGACGAATGTAGAAAGCCACCTCGCAGCCAAAGACCAGGTGCGGCTCAACCAATCCGCAGCAAAGGAAGCAGGTTGGGAAGACGACAAGATCTTCGCAAGGGTTTTGATGACACAGAGCCAGTGCGCAGAAGGTATGCAGGGACGTCGACACTACGAGGTTGTCGTCCACAATGAGGAGATCGAGGGCCACATGTCCGTCGAGGTGAACCTTGTAAGACTCACTATGGAAGGGCAGATCCAGATCATACATGAGGCCTTGAGGATCCATAGAATGGGAGCTCGAGGTGCTGGGTCGCCGACGAGGACACCTGCTCGAGAGGTTCCTAAAAGAGACGGAACCAGTCGCAGTCGCACCCCAGAATGCTGACCTGAACCACAGCGCGAGCTGGTTCACCGAAGGGAACACATTTTCGATGTCAAGCTGCAGTACGAACGGCCGGGTGTGCATCGCGCGAGTCTTCTCCACATAGGCGCGAAGAGCGAGGAAGTTGTTTACAATGCGATGTTCCCGGCTGAGGAGGGGAGCGACCGGTGGCTTGTGCCCATCGCGGAGACGACGGTCAATGAGAAGAGTCGAGAGGCCATGGTACGCCGGGTGGTAAGAGGCAGGCAGAAACAGGATCTGCGACACGGAAAACCGGGAGGTGCATTGACAAGTACTGGCGGTGAGGGTTATCTTATCTGATAAGATGCAATAACCAAGGCTCGCCGAACTCCTGTCCCGCTCCTGTCTCAAACCACTACTTGCTCACCAGCTTCGGTGGCACCAGCAACCATGCAAGCCAACCCGAGTCGTAAGTACGTGCTGCAGTGTGATCTGTCCTTGTTGCTGACCTTTCTTTCGTGGTAGTTCGAGAGGCCTTCCTCGAGAAATGCCGGTCCCATGTTGTCTCGCCAGTGTCGCGGCCACCCGCCGTCGTGTCTGATAGGGGCAAGTTAGAGCTTGAAGGGGCCCGCCTAACAGAAAACTACCCCGACGCGTTAACCGACACCCATGGTCTCTTGAGCGCCGCCCCATTCGTGTTCAAGACGGGCTCTCCCTGGCCCAAGGCTACAGGCGGTCCTGACGCCCAGCCCTTCCGCCGCAGATTGCACCCTATTGGCGACCATCCCATCGTGTCTTCTTGGGACCAGATCTTGACCGACATCCTGGAGTATCTCAAGGGAGCTGGGGACACTTTCAACGGGATCCTGCCACTAGGCTTCGGCAACGTTAGAGAGCCCACTGCATTCTGCCCCTTGGTAGTCGCCATCTGTGTGGAACCCAACACCATCGGGTTCGAGGCCGCGAAGACGGTTGCCAGCCACGTCAAGACCGACATACTCGCTGGGGCGGGCTTCGGCGACGTCGATGTCGCGATCTGGGAACTGGAAATGTCCTTCTCTGGTACCGCCGGGCTGACGTCACTCGACCCGGTGCTCGAGGGGCCCGCCATGTCCAGCTTCCGCCACCCGTTCGCCTCCGTGCTGGGTCTCGCCAGGGTCTTGGGGACGAGGCGTACCGGCTTGCTGTCAGGACGGTCGAGAAGGAGATCGGAACCCTGCTGGAGGCCATCGAGAGCGAGGAGAAGAGGATGTGGGGTCTGCAGGCTCGGCTGGATCGCGGCGTGGAAGATATGGACGGGAAGATCGCCTGTTCGATCGAGGACGCTGAGCGCAACATCGAGAGCGCAATAGGAACCATCGTGCCACTCATTGGCCTCCACGACGAGGTCACGAAGCTGATGTCCATCGTCGACAACCGCGTCATCGGCCGTGTCTTGTTCGCCGACCCTATTGGTGTCTCCTCGGACGGCGACGGATATACCAGGGACTGGGCCGCCATCAAGATGAAGCCTGGCGCATCCAGGGACGACTTCCAAGGCAACAAGGTCTACATCGGTGCGTCTCGCCAATACGTACGATGTTGTCTACTTACACTCTATAACACAGACGACAAACTCAACAACCGCAAGTTTCTCGAGTGCATGTTCCCCCACGCCGCGGACCGCGACGGCGCCCGGTACCCGGACTCTGGCCTCATGCAGCTCCATGACGTGGTCCCCGCTCACGAACTCACCAAGTTCAAGCACCTCAACGCGAACGGCGACCCCGCCCTGGCGGTCCTCAAGAACGGCATGATGACAGGCACGACCATGGGGTGGCTGAGCCAGCTGGACTCCCTCGTCCGACGCACCGACCTCACCCGGGGCAGCCTCGACTTCTGGTCTCGCGAGCTCACCATCGTGCCCCACGAGGCCGAGCGTGGTGCGTTTTCTGAGAAGGGCGACTCGGGGTCGGTCGTCTTCGACCGTGGGGGCCGCGTCGTAGGCATGTTGACTGGGGGTGGGGGATCCGCCACGTCCACTGATGTCACTTTCGCTACGCCGTTCTGCGAGATTGAGAAGCGCATCAAGGAGGTTCTGCCCGACGCCCGCCTCTTGGACTAGAGTCTAGATCTCGCATCTGACTTTTCCGGGTAATACTACATGGGCTGTCGCTGTCCTAAGCTAGCATTGTGTTCTCTATCGCGTCGTCGTCATCTCTTTGTCCCTCGTCTGTGACTCTGGGCCTCGTCTTCCTCGCAATTGCACTCGTTTCAGTCGTCTCGTCATGGACATCCGGAGCAGCCGACTACTCCCACATGATCACGATCACAACTGTAGCGGGCATGTGGCATGTGGTCCCTTCAACTCCGCTTAGTATCAAGTAATACGAAATACCTCTTTCGCGCTAACCACCCGGTTTTATTTCCCTCCAAAAGCCCGAACTCGCGGTTTCCCAACATATCTGCATATACCCCGCGCTATTGGTACATTTTCCACGACAGCTCGCAGAGACGAAGACAGAACAAGTGCCGGTTCCGGGGATGCCAAGCGACCGCGACGTACGACAGGGACGGGGTCGGGTCGGGGAGATGCGTACGGATAACAGAAGAGGCGACGATGAGACGGTGAGCGAGCGAGTGGGGCGCGTACGATGTATAATGAAACCTGTACTGCGGAAGTATAGACCTAGCAGATAAACCATGGCTCCGACGGAGACGGAAAGCACCAAGAGCCTGAGTGGCGTCGACGCGGCGGAAAGGGAGGAACGTGTTGCACCGCGGCACAATAAGGTAGGTGTATGTAGGTAGGTAGGTAGTGAGTGCGGCACAGGCAAGTAAACGCGTGGATGTAGACGTATTGGTGCTAGCTACTTGTGAACAGAGGACAGAGGAGAGTGAACAGAGCGAGCGCGATGGAATCAGAAAAGTTCGTACACGGCGAACGATAACCAGAATGCCCATGAGAGAAGAGAAGTTCCTCCTTCGAGAACAGGCGGTATGCCAGGGCTGCGCAAACCGCAGCGTGGCGTGCGTAGAGTACGCTGAGCGTCCTTGCCTAGAAGCATCGCGCGGCGGAAGGCGCAGAGAGCGACGGGGCACGTACACGTATGCACTCCGTACGTTGCGTGCGCGCGCGCATATGTACAGCACGCCTGCGTCCTGGGCCGGCCATTCCTATACATAGCGTAGGCGGGTCCCCGACCAGGACGGGGCGTGAAGGGAGTTGTACAAGGTAAGTTGAAGGGGGGCTCCTCGACAAGGTTGTGATCACGTATAATAAGATACGGTCAGAGGCGCGGTCAAGTAAAAGGGGAGGAGAACATCTGGATGTAGGGTGACAGGAGTAGAACGAGGCAGGTACAGGTAGATGGAGCGGCGGTACGTCAGGAGCCCGTGATTCTGAGCAGCAGAGTCGGGGCTCGTCATCCCGGGGCAAGGAGAAAAGGCGCGGAGAATGAGGGTTGCGGTGTCCGTGACGGAGGGTAAGGACAAGGTATCGCCGACCTGACGCGCAGCGCATAAGGGCATTGCACCAGGACACCATCAACCATGAACATGGCTGGACACTTGGACGCGCCGACATGCAAACCCTGCCTCCATACGGGAGATGGCGGTCTGTGAGGGCATGGCGAAGACCAATGACGGAACGAGAGTAGTGTGGATGGTGGATGTCCGCGGCTGGGGAGAGGAACAGGTAGATAGATGTAGTGCGTGCAGGCAAAGCCGCATGGGAACCGCGGGAGCAAACCGAAGGGGGCAGCGACGGAGGAGACGGTGGAGATCGGGGAGGAGGGAGGGGGGAGTGAAACAACTATGCAAGGCGGTGGAACGACAACAGGCAAGAGCGACGAGATCATGAGTGATGGACGAGACCGGATCCAAATGAGGCGAGACGTGACAGGACGTGGACATGGGCGTGGGATATGCATGCGTACAGACAGAAATGAAGGAATGAGCGGACGTGGATGCGGATGCGATGCGAGGACCTGCGCGACCCGCATTTAGCACCGCCACAGCCCGAGTAGCTGACTGCACTCACCGGACAAAACAGACACTACATTTATACCTCTTCCCCCTCCCAGAACAGACAATGAGACGGCAGAGGGGGAATGGTCATAGGATCCCTGAGTCCTTCAGCGCATTCTGCAATATTGTCTCCTTCACTGCCGCGAACACTAGTCGGATATTTGACGTATCCGTCGCTTGTGTTAGACTGCAATGCAGACAGTCAGTGATTGTCCTCGTGGAGGTGGCACGCATAGCCAAGGTGGCGTGACAGGGCAACACTCACTGTGGATACACGCTCAACCGTGCCCGGTTCGCCTGCATGAATCGCCACAGGATATACTTCGCGGCCTTGTTGATGTCCGGTCCGCCTGTGTACTCCGGGAAGTAACGCTCCAACGGGACCTTCGGAAGCTTGCTCTTGAACACATCGATCTTGTTCAAGAACAGAATGATTGATGTCCGGAGGAACCATCTTGAGTTGATCACGGACTCGAAGAGGATAAGAGACTCCTGCATTCGTTTCTACAGAGGGGAGGTACATCGCCCGTCAATGTTGACCGCGGCTGCGAAGGAAGCGAATGTGGCGCACCTGATTCCGATCTTCCAACAGCACCTGGTCGTACTCGCTCAGCGCGGTGCAGAAAATGATGCTCGTGACACTTTCGAAGCAGTGTATCCACTTCTTCCGCTCCGACCGCTGACCGCCCACGTCGAACATGTGTATTCTGCGAACCAGAGTTAGAGTCACGCCAAAGAGGACTGCGGCGCGAACGGGCCCGCTTGGACGGAGCAAACACTCACGATAATGGCCCTAATGAGAACCGGGTCTCTGTAATCCCTCTGCTCGTTGCTCGCGCTCGTAGCACGTCCGTCTCGGTCGGAATGTATGTCGGCGTCCCTATTCGAAGCGCCTCGGTGAAGAAACTGGGGAAACCGGACGTCAGCCCTTGCGAATGACATCGCAATCCGCCGCGTACACCGCCGAGCAAGTCGGATACGCCTGTCGCACGAAGCGCCGGGCAATATGGGGCTCCATCAAGGGGTGCCCGAACGTCCGACTGATGTGGCGGCAGCAGCCGGGAAGGACAGGATGGCGGAGGACGACACAGAATACAGCCGTAGGGCTGCAGGCATCGGGCAACGAGCTTGCGCGACTCTGCCCGGAAGCAGTCGTCCCAGAATGGAACCCACCGCCACGCCTTCCCTCCCTGTCCCACACAGCAGCGCAGCGACGCTCTGCCCACCCAGACCGGTTCAACAAGAGCGGGATACTCACTAGCTTGCGCTATCCATCAGGTAGAACTCGCTACTATGGTCCATGATCTTCGGGATGATGGGATCCTTCCAGAGGTCGTAGATAGCTTTCGCCATCTCCTCCGAGAAGTAGAACGTGGGGGCGGGGTTGACGACATAGTCGAGGATCTTCTCGAGCCGTGCGCGGTTCGCCGGGTCCTCGCAGTCGAGGCCGAGCTTGCGCATGGCGAGGATGATGTGATGTGCAGAGTCTAGGAGGTTCTTGTATATCGTCTGGCGGTACGCGTTGCGCTCCTCGGGGGTGTAGCCATTCTGGTGGATGATCTTCATCTGCTTGACGATGGTGCTCTTGCCCGACTCGCCAGAGCCGAGGAGGAGGATCTTGCACTCCTTCTTGAGCTTGCGCGAGTCCTCTTCGATCTGCTTATCTATTTCCTGCGAGCGCAGCTGCGCCTCGCGGTCCTGGGTCGACACACAGTTGCCCATAGCTGCCCGCTGTCGGAGCCCGTGCCGAGAAGGTCGCCAGTCGCAAGAAATAGGAGGAAGAAAGGCGCCTTTGTCGCGTTTGCGGGGGGAGGACAAAGGCGAGGAGCTGGTGGTCGTCCGGAGCTCACAGAGAAGATTGTTAACGCAGAAGCAGAAGAAGGAAGAGGGGGAATGAAGGCGTCGTCGAAGACGTCGTCGTCGTCGTCGTCGAAGGAGACGGTGAGCGGGAAGGGAGAGAAGGGCTGCCTTGCCAGCGTCGGCTCGCCCAATCCGTCTGCTTTGTTCCATGTCACACGCCCAGCGCCCGCCTGTCACGCTATGTCACATTAACTCGAACATCCCGATCATCAATCCGGTAATTCAGGGAGATTCACGCAAATGAAGCACTAGAGTCTAGGTGAACTTCCACTGTGGATGAGCTACTTCCAGAAGATACTACGGGGGGGAGGGATTCGAAATCCCACCACATGAAGCGACGGTACTGTGTCAGGGACGCTTTCCTACTCACTCTCGAGTACTCCTGAAATCTGCTGTAAGGGAGTGACAGTATAGTCGAAGGACAGGGGTAGTAGGTAATACAGTATGCATCACAGCTACCTGACATATCCTCCTCCATCCTTCAATCGAACATGAGTACATTCGTCCTTCCCTAAGTATGTCATCCACTTGCCAGCGAGTGGGACCGAGGAAGGTGGTACCTTGGTTCTTCGACGCTTCGAATCTTCCTTGAGCCTTGCTTGAAGCTTCTCTCGTCGGCGCCGCGAGTGGACCCAAGGCCCAAGGCACACACCGTCGAAAAGGCTGGTGTGTGACTGTGACCTCAGCGTAAGCGGATATAATCATCATGATCCCGCAGGCGCCGCGAGATTAAACCATCTGTCAGGAACGTCAGTGCACCATGTGGAGGTGCGTCTGCGATGGAACAGCGCACCCCAAAGAGTAATCAAGATATCCACGACTCGCGAGCATCACTCCCCGACCGTCCTCCCAACTCCAGATCTCGCGCTGTTGTCCAATGTCCTCACAGAGCCCAACACGATAATCGACCTGCAAACGAACGTTAGCGTTCGTCGTCAAGTTTCAACCGCACTGTCGGGCAAGGACACGCACCTCCGCCGGCAGGTAATTACCGTACCGCGCAGCCACCAGTGACCACCATCGTAATTTATCCCGCGGGCCGCCCGTGATCTCGAGATTGAACCGCACGCTCACATGCCGGCCGCGGCTCCCCAGGCCCACTATACCTTCATATAGACATGCCGCAGACACGCCCAGGCTCGCCTCGCGCTACCAACTGCCCGGAGGCTGTACCGCCGCCGGCTTCATTACCTTCATTACGCTGCTGCGCCCCAGTAGCCTGAGATGAAGCAAAGGTCGATGATATGAAACTTGCTCGAACGGGCATCTCTCGGCGTGTGTCAGTACTGCCAATGCCAGTGCATACGAACTTGGACTTACCAGGACTAGCTCTGGAGGGAGGCGGCTACTGTCAGGACTTGGATGCTGTCGTTCATTCATGATTCAGTCATCGATCCCGATATGTGTCGGTCTCGGAGCGAGATGACTGTGCATTGCGTACATCTGTTAGTGCATCCTCTCCTTCGGTACTCACCAGATATTCCGAGACGACGCAATAAAAGGACGAGTGATGGTCAGTAATGGGTCCGCAGTAATGACAGACGCATACAAGAAGTCCAACAAAATGACCGCATTCCCTGTTGTCCGCCTTCGGGTGGGCTGACTGTACAGGAAACGCTCGGGCGGGTGTAGCACCAGTGGTGCTGGAAGCAATGCATGTATGCCGTGAAACTGACAGACCGGTGATCGACTGCTGCGGCGTACACTGTTGCAGCACCAAGGTGACTTCGAGTCCGTACGCGCAGGCCCAGCAGTCTGTCAATCCCGAAAGCGAGCTTCACATTGCGTAACGCGTTGCGTCCACTCACCCGAATCCCCGAACGGGCAGTGCGTGGCACTGTGTGCGCGTCCCTGCGCTGAAGTGCAATCGCGAGGACCTCGTGTCTGTGCGCGACCGATGTAATCCCCGGGCATACCAGGTGCTCTGTGCCATCCAGGGCCCAGTGGGTTCTGCGGCGTGTAACCGGTAGTCATATGCATTTGTACATCTGCCAAAACTATCAACAACTCCTCATCAAGCCAGGATGAACAGCGGGACTCACCAAGCAACGCTATGGCAGGATACTCGTGGCGGCCATCGCCTCGTCCCCGCCGTCGCCCTGCACCTTCCGCGCCCCATCGTCATCCTCAGCCGCTTCCGCTTCGTCGTCCTCGGTCTCGTCTTCGGCAAGAGGAGCGAGTCCCCGCCAGCGCTGCACTCTCACACGCAACAGCCGCTCGATCTCATCGACGGTCCCGCAACGGGTCAATGCAGCGCGGAACTTGTTATACCACGGTCTCCGGCCACTACATACAGCAGGCCCTCAGCACTCAGCACTGGCGAAGCTCGGGGACGCCGGAGATAGAGAGACGCACCACTGATGATCGACAAAGTGCCTGACGTGCGCCTGGATAGTCTCAATCGTAGCGGTATCTGGGTGCTCCCGACAGATATCCAGATACTCCAGAGATATCTTGACCGGATCCGGGGTGGCATTCGCGAAGAGGCTGCGGGCGGATGTTCAACGATCATGAGATCCACGAGACGCACCCGCACAATGGCACAATGGAGACTCACCACGGATTCGCCAACAGTGTTTCCCCAACCATGATCCCATCCGCGCCTGTCTCCGCGTGGTTCGCAATCACGTCCTCCCATGTGCGGACGTTTCCGTTGCTCACGACCGGAACATTGACCCGCTCCTTGAGCGTCTTTACCTGGGACAGGTCCGCGGCGCCTTGCCGTCGCCGACGGGCAGAGACATGTCGAGCGTGTAAGGCGATCCAGGACGCGCCAGCGGCCTCAAGGCGGACACCGAGAGCGGGCGTGGCAGAGACGTTCTGGCAAAGACGAATTTTGGCAGATACGGGTATGGGGAGTGAGTGTGAAAGGGCGGACACTAATGTAGATTCTCGTCAGCACTGCTCCCATTAAAGGGTAACTCCACCGGCGGTTCAACCCATTGCATAGGATGCAGCCACTATTTCCCCCTCTTGTGTTGGATTAAGAAATGCAGTCCAGCGATGACTGCATTGAGGAAGGATGGGAGCTCCTCATTAGCACAAGGTGCCACACGGGCGTAACATCCTGAAGAGGCCAGTGTCCGCCCGGGCGGGGCGCGCACTCGAGCAAAAACGTGATCCATAAATCCGCCGCAGCTCAGAAGTGATATTTGCGGCACACGCCCGGCACAGCGTCCGTGAGATCACTCAACAGAGCTGAACGACGGCGAGCTCACAAATTGCGGTCCGAGGTGACCTGGATAGGTAGGCGAGCAGGCGAGCGACATCCTCAAGCTATGTTTAGCGTTCGCGACTGCTGCAGGGCTCTTCCCCGTATATGCATCGTGCAACGTGCAACAGCACCGACAGTGGCCCCGGAGGAGCCTCGCAGCAAATCCATCTGAATCTCAGCGGGGAATGGAGCAAGCGCGAACATCTTAGCGATTGGGGCATGTATCTGTCCGACCGCAATCCGGCGGACTGTCTGTCCGCCAAGAGCCGCCGTCCGTCTCCGTCACTCACATGCTTTAGTCTCGACAACGCCAAGATGTCACCGGCCATCATGTAGCCAAGTTCACTCTCACTGTACATATAGTATATATTCTCGCTGTCGCGTCGGCCCGTCATCTCTCTCCGCCCAAAACCATGGACCTGGAATCAGGTGCTAGCACGGAAAAAGGCGGACCAGCTCGAGGAGGAAGGGTGCGGGGTGTCGTACCGCTGGCATAGCACACACGCTGGAGCGAAGACTCAGGAGTGAAGCATCGGCATAATGGGAACGGCGCTAGTCAATGCATAAAGGAGGCAGAGAGGTGCAACTTGGTCACTGTAATGTGCCTGCGACCTTTATCCGCCGGGCAAACTTCCCAATCGCTCAGACGTTCTCGACTTTCTCGAGCGAACGGGAAGGCGACCGGGAATTCGGTACATTTCGCAGGTACCCCTGGGCGACGCGCAACGTTCCTACAGATATACGAGAAAGGGTCACATGGACTGCGGAATGGCCATGTATGCATACATGTGCGCATACATGCGCAGGTGCCGGTGCCGGTGCGCCCAGAGCCAACACGCACTTTGACGCGTGCGTAGAGGTGTGACCGAGTGGGGGGAAGGTGTGACCATGGCGAACCTGACAATGCCCAAACACACCAAGTGCAAGGCGCATATATCCATGTCGCAGGCCATCTGATACAGTTCGCATGCGGCCAAAGGCGACGCGCACTATACTGCTCGCTCAGAATTGATCTTGGGGGAAAGGGCCGCATACACATATAGGCACATATATGTATGCGGCTCGCGACAATACGCCCTTCCCTGCTCTCAACTTGCCGCACCGGTCATCTGCGAGAAAAGAAGACACTCACCGATACTCTCGACAAGCGGCCAGTCCTTTTGGCCGAGGAGGTATCCTCCATAATGTCCTTCCCGCGCAGCATCCTGAGGACAACCGAGGTTGAGATCTACGCGTCTTCGCCGCCTCCATGAGTAACAATTCGCGGATGATTTTATTGCAGAATGAAGACACACACCTACAGCATCCGCTCTGTCGACGACAGTCTTGGCTGCACGTACGACCACATCTGGGTCGTTCCCGCACAGCTGTACCACAACTGGGCTGTCGTAGTCCTCACGCAGCCCACGCGTGTGGAACTCGAGGTAATCCTGGTCGTTCAGGAGACGGTCGGGGAGAAGCATTTGCGTGTAGACGAGCGAGGTGTTGTAGCGTCGTACGAGGATGCGGAATGGAAGGTCACTCTGGTTGACCATCGGGGCCGCTATTCGAGAGAGGTCAAGGCCGTGCGCAGGCATCGTTTCGATGAGATGGTGGTCGGAAGCAAAACTGAGACGAGGGCATGAGTGCGATAAGATAACGTATGTCGTCGGAGATTGCCGGAGTACCATTGCCAGTGCGAGTCGTTATGCGGACACTGTTCCCCGACGACCAACGCACACCTCCCCTTGCAAATCCTCCCCACATACATTCGAACGACTTCTAGTCTGGTCCGTTGAGGTTGTCTTCACGACGGAGGGCAGGTGAGGCAGCGCTAGCAGTGGACAGCTCCAAGGCGCGTGATGAGGGACATCAGCAGATGCACACGACAGCGAAGAGCCCTATTCACGGGGGAAGCAGAAGGCCCAGTCAGATGATGCCTCCCGCAGACAGCCTTTCGCTGTGGTACGTGTCGCAGTACCTCTCTTACCTGTCTCGCCCGCGCGGCTGCCAATCCACGCCCACGCGCCCGAGAGAAGCGTGGCTCATGTGCTTTCCACCGTTACTCAAGTCATGGCAAGACCCGGAGAAGCGGCGATGGAGGCTGAGGTGATCTATGCCCGGGCGGCGGGGCGAGTTTGGTGCTTGCTTTGATGGCGGACTGCTTCCTGACCACCTTTCGCTCTCGGGGGATATAAGACGGACTGGGCTGCCAGCGTGCGCGTGCGTCGTCCCCGTCGACCTTCACGTTCTCGGTCTCCAGGTCTGGGCCCCTCCTCCAGCCAGGCTCCGCCGCTCTAGCACTAAGTACTTATATTTATCACGATCTGCGACGACGCCCTACGATGCTGAAGATGTCTGTTCTAACTCAACAACCGCGCTGGCTCTTGCTCTCCGTCTTCCTCATCCTCTGGTCCTGGTCTTCCGGCTTCAAACGCGATGGCAACCGCGCAAAGGTGCTCGGGCTCGGCGTTGAGGCCCGTTCACCCCCCTTCGAGGGCACATGGCAGGAGAAGCGACAGATGGGATTCCCGATGTGCGCGCAGCGGTGCGCTGTGGAGGCAACTCAGGATATTGGCTGCGGGACCTCTCTGTGAGTACTTCTCTGTGCTCTCTAGCTCGCGACTATGAAGTGGCGTCCCGCAAGTGGACAGAGCTTGCGAGTTCCCGTCTTGACTGGAGCTATACGTGCCGCGGCCACAGCCCACCTGGTTCCCATCATCGCTCGAGTTACGGTGCGCTGGAGGGCCAAAAGCCGGACTATGCGCTCTGCTGCATACAGATGGCGCGTGTATATTCATGTATCCGCAACGGACAAGCTCTGTCTGCTTCGCGGCGTGGTGGCCACTGCAGCGTAGCTCATGCGTGACCCCGCGACGTCCGGCGGAGAACATTCTCAGACTGGCTCTCCTTGACGCGTCGACCGGCGCCGCCCCCATTCTAATAGCACCCAATCTCGGGTTCATGGTTTTCGACGGAGGGTTGGCGGAGTTGAGAACACATCCCCAATGAGAGGAGGTTTACTGTTGGCCGGCGACGCTTCGGTGTTACCGGGACTAAGATCAGTGAGCGGCGGGTGACCAAGCGGCCTACACTGCAGTACATAATTCAGGACGCCGGGCGGCGGGCGCACGGGCGGCCCTTCGTCCGGCGCACTGCAGTCTGACCGCCGGAGGCTCCGCTGACTCCCCGAGCATCTCTTGTCCGAGGACGCCGAGCAGCCCGTGACGGGCTTGATGGTTGTAATAGCCCTGCTGCCCATCTCGCAGCCCCACTAGAAGATGCGCAACGCATGCCGCGCAGTCTTGGTTCGCGACATGCTAGCCGCGCGGGGAGGGTTTTCTCGCACCACGCATGCGCGATCGCCATTACGGTCACTTATTCCGCTATATGATGGCCCAGTAGAAGGGTCTGGGTCTCCTGTCAGGCCGAGAGAAAAGTTGCGTTTGGCCGAACTATCCTTCTTTCGGAAAGGCGATTCACAGTAGGGAACCTATTCGGCGGCAAGGAACGTCAGAATTTCCGGGTAGGTCGCCCTCTGTGACCTTTCTCGGCCATCGAGAAGGTAGCATGTACATACATGCCGCGGCCACAGCCGCATACATACGTACACGAAAACGCGCGCATACCGTTTCATCCACACTGAACATCCGACTAAAACAGATGGCTAACCACACACCTCCAGAAACTTCGCATGCGCATGCCACCAACCAAACTTCATGGCCGACGCCGTGAACTGCATGACAGGCAGCTGCAGCGCAAGCGACAAGGCGATGGGCCAGTCTTTCATGATGCTCGCATGCAAGCAAGTCGGTGCGTCCCTCTCTGTCTCTCCATCCTTGTTCCCCCCCCAAAAAAAACTCAACTGATGATGGTATCTCACCCACAGGCACCTCCGTCGCCCTCCCAACCAGCTTCCCCGTCACCAGCACGTCCATCACCTCTGGGATCCCGCCCGTCTGCACGACCGGCTCCCCGACGTCCGCCGGGTCCGCCACGACGACGACGACCGTCTCGGTGACCGTCACCGTCACCGCCGGCTCTTCTGGCACGTCTCCCGGCTCTTCTCCCACCTCCCGGTCTTCTGCAACATCCTCTCCTGGGTCAGCGTCGGGGCCTACGGTGACCGTTACCGCGACGGCGACCGCAACGGCAACGACGAGCGGCACGGCCACCGTGCCGACAACGAGCAGGAGCGCGACAACCATCGTGTCGACGAGTACGCTCGGGAGCGGGGCGTCGGGGTCCGGCTCGGGGGCGGTCGGGAGCAATGGCGCGCGCCCGATGTTTGCGGACGTGCCTGTCTTGGCTGTGGGTGCTGCTGCGCTCGCGGTTGTGGCGGGGATGCTGCTTCCGGTGGTGATGTGAGGCTGGGTGGTGGATGTGTACGATGGTGAAGATGATACCGGTTTCCAGTGTACTTTCTTGGGTCGGTGTATGCTAGCGTTATTCGTGTTTTTTTGTGTATCTGTAGTTGTTGTGTACGATCGTGGTTCGAACTCGTCTACCTCAGCTTCATCGAAGCGTGGTCTGATGTGCAGTGCTCGAGTTGCGCGTTGAACCTGGTACAGTGATGGACGATTGAATTTCTGGTCAATCACGACATTGACGTCGACATCAATCTCGTTTGCAGTGTACTCGATTATAGTGCATGCGACGAACCCGGACTCCGAGAAATCGTCAGCATTTCAACAACGGATAGTTAAACGGACACGCAAGGACAAGGCGGAGAAGACGAGTGTCAACTTGGCAATAATCGAAGTCGTACAATACGGTGCGTCAATGATACACGAATTCAAAGCGCTACATGGCGACCAACATCGAGCGGATGATCGTGATCGTGACCAACACACTCAACGGACCACATCCTCCTCTGCATCATGCTAGGGACTAGGGCTTTATGGCGTCGGCGCGACGGTGACGGTCGTGGTGTCGGTGACGGTGGTAGTGACCGTTGGCGAATCGGACGTCACCGTCACGAACGAGACAGAATTGCACGGCACACCCGAGGAGTACCCAGGATTGTTTGGATACCCGGGGTTGCTTGGGTAGCCAGGGTAACCAGGGTAGCCAGGGTAGCCCGGATAGCCCGGATAGCCTGGGTAGCCAGGATAACCATCTGCGCAGAAGACCGTGAGCCAAGAGCCATCCACCATCGTCAAGTGCATTTGGAAAGAGGAAGCATACCGTCAGCCTGGACTCCGGCGAAAGCAGCGAGGACGCTGACGAGGGCGACGAGCTTCGCAGAGATCATGGTGCTGAGAGACAACGTAGTAGCTTGGTGGGGTACCGGGTATTGGGGAAGGGGCGAAGTATCGAAAAACTGACGGGGACAATCAAGGTTATATATTGCCTCACGAGCTGACCACATCCAGCGCGGATGCGGACATGACCGTGAAGAACGCAAAGTCGCAGACAGCCCGGGGATGCATTGAGAGAGTGCGCCATCGACGGTCGACTGTGATTTTCGTCATCGGAAGACTCGGAGCACCGTCATGAGCTGCAGAACCGAATCCGGCGGATGCAAAGAAACCATCGTGGAGCGGATAGAACCGGAAAGATCAGAATCCGGCATGCGTCTAGTAGGGGAAGGGTCGCCGTTCCTGGGAGTACGTGTCTAGAGGTAGCGGAAGCAATTCTGGATGGCACCGTGTTGAGGGTCAGAACAAGTCACGGCACAGGCACTGACATGTATCGGGAGAAACCAGAGAGCTCGACCATTTCGAGACTTCTCGAGAGCTTATGATGCTTGCATACGGCCAGAACCAGAGGATCCACAACGGGGAGCGTGGTCAGTAACCCGGATGGTGCGGAATGAACCACAAGGACAGTTGGACAGTTGCCATTTTCGGCATGTCCGCTTGGGGAGAAGTTGCGGCACGAAGGTGGCCTCGTCGGCTCTGACCGACGAGTACATGCAAAACCGCGTGGTTCCAGCGGGAGAAGATGCGGCCTCGTGCGGATGTAACTAGCGCCATCGTTAGGGGGGGCGGAACAAACGAACGACGCACCGTACAGGAGACGATGGATCGTCGCAAAGGACGCCCCTTCTTGGGGCGCGCAAGCCTGGAGGCGTGTCGTCATTAAGACTCAGTCCCGGGGACGATGGAGAACGGGATCGTACAAGTACCTTGGTCTGCGTCTGAGAATTCGTTCTATCACGCCACTCGCCCACCGCATCCTACGCGTACACCTGCCAGTACTCTTCACCTTCTGACGCTGTCTGCACCATGTTCTTTTCGAAATCCTTCGCTCTCACCGCTGTCGCACTCGTGGCCTCCACGGGGGTCAGTGCTAGTGGTAAGCAACGACCATTCACCTCAGCTCATATGCGTCATACTCATCCTCCCTCTCCTAGTGATGCTCGAAGCCCGCCAGGACTGTTACACCAGAACACGGACTATCACCGAGTACCGTCCGGCCATGACCAGCACGAGCACAGTTACATCCACCATTACCGAGACGTCGTCGGAGACGTTTAGCAAACGCCAGACCCCGTATACGACGACCGAGACGAGTCCCTTCGCCACCTTTACGGAGTCGACCCCGGTTTCGACGTGGCAGACTTACTCTACTTATACGTGAACGTAGTCAGCGAAAACGTATGCTGACCGTACAGTGGAGAAGAGACTGTTGTGTGTAGCATGAGACCGAACATCTCTGTCGAGTACTGTGGATTGATGTATCATATGAGTTGTAGTATTCGCAATGACCTTAGAATTAATCAGTATGATACAAAAGTGCACGTTTGATTGTTGGTTTCAGACTGTACGCATGATTGCTGGCCCCAGACTGTGAATTTGAATGGTCGTAGGTTCCTATGATGGTAATACGCGGATACTTAAGTTCTCGAGAGTTGGACTACTCCAACGGCGTGCCTGCAAACAGCCAGAGGTACCGCGAGCCGCTCAAGCGCATGTGCGCCCGCGGACACACCCCGCAACTCGTGTCCATGATACTCGAGATCACGACGCGCTGGCGCACATAGAAGACAATGGGCGACCTCGTCCAGCCGCTGCTGCAGTGGCCGACGCTCGAGCGCGCCGTCGTCAACGCTACGCGCAGCGAGTACCAGGTGACGGAGGGCGACATCGAGCGGATGGCGCGTGCGTGGCCGAAGCTCACCCGGCTGGCCCTCCGCTGGAATGCCCGCGCGTCGCGTGCGGCCGGGGGCGCCGTCCCGCCTCTGAAGATCTGAAGGCCCACGGGCACCTTGCGGGGCACTGTCCGAACCTGAACGAGCTTGTCTGCTCGTGCATCGACGCTGACGGGCCCATCCCGGACCAGCCAAGGTCGCCTGCATCAGCAAAAACCTCCCTGGCCAATTTGCGCTAATAGACGCAAATTGGCGTAACTTCACTATTTGGTCACACCATATTGTCAATGTGTCGATAT